>NC_046660.1:98419644-98429728 GCF_010883055.1 Belonocnema kinseyi | reverse complement strand
CTTAAAAAAATAAATCTATACTTTGTAAAAAAGGGAAAAAAGGGGAAAATTGGGTCAAAATTCTCGATTTTAGGGATTTAAGGGGATTTTTCAAATTTAAGGTGAAAAAAGGGGAAAAGGGGGGAAAATGGGAATAGGGAAAAAAGGGGATGGAGTGGCATCCCTGTAATTTAATTTTCTAACAGTACTTTGCTGTGAATTAATAAATAAGATAATATATTTCACTAATTCTTAGCCCGATTTATTTCTTTGAAGATATTCATGACGTATTTTTATTCTGAAAAATTGTGATTTACACAACAGTGGACAGTATCCGGATCATTTAAAAAATAAGAAATAACCCGCTTTTCAACTTCCAGTCATCAAATATTACTCATTCAATGAAATTGACGGATTTATTGATTTTCTGATTCTGTGAAAATTGTTTGCTTACTTAAAGGTATTGATGAAGATAAAAAATACGTTCCATTATGTATTTAGAATGTAGAAAAAAAGTTTGAAATGTTGGCCTTGAGATCTGTTTCAAATTTTTAAAATAGAAATTACGCTTTTTATGGAAATGCCCAATGTATTTTTTTTTATGCAATGCTGCTCAATATACCTCTGTACAATTTTGAACTGTGCTCCATATTTCTTTATATGAGTGATACCATGGAAAGTCCATATAATTCTGATATTCATGCTTTATTCTCTTATCTCCAAAGATATAACTTTTGCTAGAAAATACACCCTGAAATAAATGAAAAATGCAATGTTGTGAAGAGTAAATAATGATCAGGCGATAACACTTGTGATTTATGGTTTATATCTGGTGGCAGAGAAGTTGAGTCAGGGTAAAGTAGTTTGTGCACGTCTATAAAGCACTAAAAGGATATGTTTTATATGTTAATTTTATGATGAATAATGGGAGTTGGGAAAGATGTCAAAAAAACTTTTTTATAGGAAAATATTAGAAAAATAGTCATAAGTTTCAGTCGCAATATTAAACCGAAATATTTATAAAGAGTTCAAAACAAGAAAATTAAAACAGTAGTTATAAATTATTATTAAATTTTTCCAACATATTTTTTTGATTTGCATAACACATAATAATTTGTATTTTTTAGGATAAATAGTTTCCTTCCATCTGGCTTTCTTTACGATTGTTAAAAACTTTTCACGGTTATGAACATTTTTTAAAAATTGAACAAGAGGAATTGCTTTAAATTTTAAACTTAAACTTTAAAAAGGCAATTCAAACGCTCGACTAATTCACACGTGTAATAGATAAAAGTTTATTTTTCGAACAGTATTAGGATTTGTGGTTAAAAAATATAAATCCACGCTGCCATTCTTTCTGCTCTAATTTTAAGAGTGAATCAGTAGATTTGTGAATGTTCAAAATTATATCATTTTAAGTAATTTTAGGTTATAAATATTAAAAATTGTACAACTAAGTTTGTTTTCAATGAAGCCCATTTAAATTAGAAGTTACATTATTTTAATTTTAAATCGATTACTCAATAATTGTTAGCTTGTTATTTATAATTCGAAATTCAATACTTTTAACTTATACATTATAATAAATGGTACTATTAAAATGGTAATATGCAAAGTTTCTATTTGACGTTCATACTTGTTTGACTTTGTTAATTTTTAACGTTAAAATCTGTAAATACTTTAGTTTTGAACAAATTTAGAATTGCCCTGCTACTGAATCAATTATTGTTTAAATTTTAATACTCGAACTAAGTTTATTTTGAAAAAATATTAATTATATTTACATTTGATCCACTTAACACGTTTTTTATCCAAATTTTTCGATTTAAAATGCTTTTAGTTTTTATTTGTTTAACAAGAAGAAAATCAATGTTCAGATTTAGTTACCTCTCATAATTTGCATGAAAATTTAATGAATACAAATTTCAATCCATCATATTTTTTTATAAATGGGAGAAAAATGTTTCAAGGTTATGCTGGCCATGTGCAACAGGTAGTTGGAAAGCATGACTTACCTTTGAAACTGAGACCTTTTCCATTATAGTCAACTGTATTTCACTTTCACTTTGTTGAAAAAATAAAACAATGCACAAAACAATAAAGATAAACGTTGAATAAAATAAAAAATAGAGAATATCAAACGTCACATCTAACTCCCATCTCAGACCAATTAACACTGCTTTCGCGCCAGTTTCCGCAGCTGTAAGCGGTTTCGTCTGCTGGTAAATCGTCTGCTACTTCTCTTTCTATAGATGGCGCTAACGTACGGACTATGAATTGGCGGCTAATATTTGAAACTTGTTGATGAAAATTATTTCAAAAATTGTAATATTATTAATTGATTTTGTATGTACTTACATGAATTACAGTAATAAAATATAATTATATTAATTTTTTAAAGATAAACTAATTAACCCTGTAAAAAACTGTGCTATCGCAGTTTGAAACTTCAAACATTGATTCTTATTGACAATGTTTAAAGAATTATTTAAATAACCATTCAAAATAGTTTGAAAGCATTTGTATATTGTCAATTTCTTTGATTTATCTATATTACAAGAAATTATAATAAACGGCTGTTTCATGGAAAAAATTTTATTATTTTATTCCTAAAGGATTTAGTCGTTTCTCAGACAATTTACTATGATAAAAGTATTATCTGATAATCTAATGGCGTCATCAGATTTTATATAAATTGATTTTTTTAAATATAAGAGTAAATTTTCGGATTAGAAAATTATTTTTCATACTTTCTGGTAGACGCCAACCACTTCAATTCTTATTTTAAACAAAAGTAATTTAAAATAAAAGTAAGTGAATAATAGGGGAATAAATTCTTTAAAATAAATTTAATGTTTAATTACAATATTCAAGTTGAATTATAGAATTTTCAAGTAAAACCGAATATGCTTTGAACAGTCCCATACAGGCTTAATTTTGACATAGTTTAGTAACTTCTATTCAGGGGCCATTTAAAATAAATGTAACACTCGGTGGGGGGGGGGGGGGGGGGGGGGGGGGGGGGGCAGAATTGGGAGAAAAAAGCGTGACATATTTTTTGAATGACCCTTAAAATATAATTCCCTAAAGGTATTTTAATTAGCGAGTATTTCTCGTTTAGTTGTCGTTTGAAATGATTATTTCTCACTACAACTTCCAGCGATCTGGTCCACAAAAGTACTGTTAAACCTCTCGGCTTCCCAATTGTTTGCACTTTGCGAATTGATTCGTTGAATTTGCGATTCAGATGCCACCACCCGTAGCACTGATCGCGTTAACTTGTCGGGATATGAATTGATTTGCACTGCCAACGCGGATTCATAGTTTACTAGTCACCATTGGTTTGAATAGACAGTGATAGCGGTTTCTCCTTTCACTGTTTATGTATTTTACATTTTAAATTTAACAATTTTACCTCTCTATTACGAGCGTTGTTTCATATTTAAATACAACCACGACAGGGAACGTTCATTAATTACGCTACGCTGCTTTTTGAAATAGTTGACCCTCCCCCGCCCACACGCCCTATTGTAAGTATTCGTTAGATTATTAGGACCATCTTCAGACGTAACATTTTATATTTTTGCTCAATATATGGTATAAAAAATATATCCATTACACATCACCGTAAGCGAAATTTCAAGAGATTGTAAAAGATTTTAAGGGATTACAATCAAAGTTCTAGGGTATTTCAAATGATTCTAAAGAATTACGAGAAGGTTCACAGATTTCAAATAATTTTAGAAGAATTTAAAAGTTTTAAAATATAACCAAGAACAATTTCAGAGGTATTGAAAGAGATTTTAAGTTTAAAAAATATAAGTCACGGGATTTTAAAGGATTTTAAAGAATTTCATGTGAAACTCAAGTGTTTTGTTAAAAATTTTGAAAGATAACAACAGGTTTTAATGGTATTTAAAAGATAACAGGTTTTAAAAAATATAGAGGTGGTTTGATGATTTCACAGGATTTAAAGGGGTTTAAAAAGATTTCAAATTATTTGGAAGTATATTCACAATCCAACTAAAAGTAAATCTTTGATGTTTCTTTAAAACTAATTGAAATATTTAAAATCCGTGAAAAGCTTAACGAATACATTGAAATTCCTTAGGGACCGAATTATAGTTATGAATTGGTTACTTTTTACTGATGAATCAGTAAAACTTACTAATTCATCAATACGAAAAAGTTGTATATAGCTGGAATTTAGTTAGTGATTGAAATTAGTAAAAATATTAACTGATTGAAGTTGAGAAAGAAGGGTTTCCGAATATTGTAAGATATTCTAAGCAACTTCGAGGAATTTAAAAGAATTTCAAAGATTTCAAGAGATCTTACAAGATTTCAGTTCAAGGAATTTCAAGTATTTTAACCGACGTTTAGACATTTTAAGGGCGAGCCATTTATTTTTGAAGGATTATCAAGGTTTCTTTCTCGGTTTCGATACAATTTTTAAGATTTCAAACGATTTCAAGGATTATCACAGGGGCTAAAATATTTCAAGCGATTTTAAGGGATTTAAGAGATTAAAAAAATCACCCGTTTACAAAAGATTGCATGCGATTTCAAATCATTTTTATGAATTTTTAAGGATGTCAGAGGAAATTATTGGTATTTTTAAGTTTTAAAGAGATTTTAGAAAATTCCTTGGAATTTCTGATGATTTACTAATTTTTCAAAGGAATTTTAGTGGTTTGTGATTTTAATATATTATAAGGTATTTCCAAAAAGATTCGGAATGATTCTCAGGATTTAAACATTTTCAGTGACTTTTAAAAAAGTTTCAAATATTTCATGGAATTTCAAGGATTTTAACCATTTTTTAGGGATTTTAGGGATTTTTAAGGATTTTTTAGGATTATAAGAGATTTTAACCCTCGGGCACTGTCACCTACTAGGCCAAGTAGGTCGCCGGTGGGCGGTATGTAGTGCCGCCCATACGGAATCGACAATATTGGCATGAAAGTCTTCAGTATTTTTACGTGAGTGGCACTTGGTAGAGGTTATACAATGTTGTTTACATACAAATTTAGTGCCGGGAGCGCGCACCTTCTCTCTTCGCGAGATCATTGGCGACTAAAAAGAGCATAATGGAAGCAGAAAGGAGTACGGGGACATATTATGATAGTTGTCATAATTGTGATAAAAAATCTGCATAGAGTGCCGCCCCGCCAGTGCCCGAGGGCTAATGAGCTTTTTAAGATATCAAGCGATTTCTAGGATTTTCACAGCTTTTAACTTTCCATTTCAATCGTTTCACAATATTTAAACAGTCTTAAGGGATATATAAAATCAGCGACATAATTTACGGGATATCAAAGGATTTCAAAGGTTTCGATCAGGGATTTTACGAGATTTCATTAAAGGAATAGACCAGATTTCGACAATGATTTAACTACTCGACACTATTTTCATTGAATGTATTTATTATGAAATATTGCATAGTAAAAAGGAATTAGAACAAATAATGATATAATAGTTATAATAGCATTAAAAATCATTTAAACAGTAAAAAAAGGTGCTAATTAGCATATTCTGAAAAAGTTATTGAAAAGAGGAATCTTCAGTTAGACCCTCCTCCTCCATCCCTCCCTCCATAAGTCAGTATTCATAAGATTTTCCGGACCCCTCTCCCATGAAAACGCTTTTCGTAATTAAACTACGCTCCCAACGTGTTATTAAAACATTCTCAATACGAAATTTCTATAACTTGAAGATGAGTTTATGTTTGTAAGATTTAATTAAAGAGTCGATTTTGAGACTAATGGGTCTAATTTATCGAATTCGAGTTTTTACTGGGAATACATCCGGATAAATCATACCCATAATAAAAAATAAAGTAAAACAAATATAATAACCCCTCTCTTGATACTGGAACCGAGCAAGTGGTAGATTCGAAGAATCGAATTTCAAATAATTCCACAAACATACATATCATGCAAGATTTGAAAACTGGAAAATTAAAGTTGATTTTCCACATGTTTGTACATCGAAACGTCGCTAATTGAAAGAGTCTGGACAGAGCTTTGAAATTCGACTAACCCACCATCACCCTTTTAGAATTCGATACCCGGTGAATTGGAAATTTAAGCTGTGACGTTTGATTTTTTTTTTAATTTCGAAGTTGTCCTGCAGCGACAAGCTTTCATGCAGAGAAGAGCTGCAGGATGATAAAATGCGACGACTAGCTTTGCACGCATCGGTCTCATTTTGCGGTTGGCAGTTTGGCACTCGCATTTGTGTCCGGAGGGCTTTAAGGATATAAATGCGGATCGATCGAGAGCTTAATCATTCAGTCTCAGTGAAAGAGCGGAAAAGAGCCGAGGGTGGTTGGGTAGGAAGGAAAAAATGAGGGAATGACTGGGACATGAAAAACCACCCTCTAGAAAGAGAAAGGATGAAGCTCGATTGCTTGGAACGAGGCACATAGAAGTATATTATTACGCATCCCTCTCAATTTTCATCGTTTACATTTGATTTTTCCCAGTACAAATACCTCGTTTTCTTCTTAAATTGATATTTGCATATTTTAGAAGCCATCCCATATAAGGTGACTTGCTAAAGAATTATATTAATACCATCTACTGTGGGATATCGCATCTACTTTAAATTAATACCCAATGGGAAATTCCTGCATTGAGCCGTAACTTACACCTGGCGCATTACTGAGCCAGTGGTCTTGCCAACGTTCAGCCCAATCTTGGCGGCCATGTGCTGGGGCAGTATTGGTTGAATTGGCCATGCCAACATTTAGCCAAGACTTGGCAAACGAGTACTGGAGCAGTACTGGGGGAATGTCAGTTCAATTACTGTACGAATACTGGCAAAAATCATAGATCAAAACGCAAATATATACTATGGTCGAAAATTCTCAGCACGATTGGCGCGAGCAGTATTAAAAATCACTACTGACTTTAACCCATGATAACTCGGTGAAGAAAAGAGGCAGGGCATTTTTTTTAAACAGTTGGAAAGGTTATCAAATTTCACGTAGAACAGTACCTAAGAGATATATTTTTGACGTTTGGAAGAGAAGACAGAGCGTGAGAAGTTTAAAAAAAATTCAAGATTTTCTCAAATTTTGTACCTCGACTTCAACTTTTAGCATGACCTAGGAAAATTGTTGCAAAAATCTGAAAATTATATGACATAGAGCCTAGAATATTATCATTAATTTAAGCCGAAAACGTAAAAAAATCTTTATTGGTTTCCGAGATATGATTAAAAATGGCCTTTTCTTGTTATAAATTTAAACGAGCGTCGGCTTAACTCTGCTTAATCCTCATGTCTAGTACCGCGCCAGTACTGCCCGCCAACACTGGTACCGAACATTGTTATCAAACCAGTACCGAACATTGTTATCAAACCAGGGTCTTGCAAGCACTATGCCAGTACTGGCGGTCAGTATTGCATCGACGCTGCCAGTATTGGCGCGATATTGCGCCAGTAGTCAATTTCCCATTGGGTATCGTTTGCATTCGTAAATTTAATTTGTTAATAAAAACTGGTTTATTCTAATATAGGGTAGGAAAGTTAGTTAAACCAAGAGCAGTCAAGATATTGTGACTTCTATATTTGTTCAAGATAGTTTTTCTTTTTTTCTCAATCTGGAAGAGCCCAAAGATCAATTTCCATATATCATATGAGTGAAAATCACAAAGGTGATTTCGCGTATTAGTTTAAATTTTTACGTTTCGAGACCCTCCCCCCCTGAATCCGAAAAAAGGTTTTATGATGGTGACACTCTGTCTGCCGTTGTTGGTGTCGTTCTCGTCTGTATACCGAATAAATTTTGTAAGACTATAATCAGAATAGGTTGTGCTTTGGCAAATGTTCTTAAGGCACAAAAGAAATATTGGGTTCTTTAACTAAAACTTTTGGACCAACGATTTTGATTTAACCAAAAAAATATATAAAACATTCCATTTAACCTTCAAACCATTCAAGATAAGGAAAAGTATGAGTTAACAAAAATTATGCATGTAAGAAAGATATGCAAATTTGGTTTATTATTCACGTTTTGATAGAACGCGCAGTTTTTGTTTTATTCGTAAAAAATAACATTGAAAACAAAAAAGAATGTAAATTTTAAACTAACGAAACAATCTATAGACAAAAATTGTTTACCTGAAAAAGTACTATAAATTTGTTATTAATCATTTTTTGATAGAATACGTATTGTTTGTATTCATCGTAAAATTAACATTTAAAATAAAAATTAAATGTTTGGAAAGGCGATGCAAGCTACGAAAAAATATATAATATAAAGTTATTTACATAAAAAGCAGCTACAAATTTACTATGAATCATTTTTGTTAGGAGGCGTAGTTTTCGTTTCATGCGTAAAAAAGAACATTAAAAATCAAAACATAAATTTTAGGAAAACGATACAAACTAGTATAACATTTCATTTTTTAAAATTTCCCTTCTAAATTATATCAACAAATTTGCTGAAAGCCATTTTAAGCTAGAATGTATATTTTTTGTTTAAATCGTAGAAAATAACATTTAAAACAAACTTAGTTTATGGAAAAATAACACAAGATGCAATTAAATTTTTAATAACAAAATTGGATCATTATAAGCCTAGTTATAATGATTTTTCTATCATTTTTGTGCGACTATAGGAAACAATGTTGGAAAATAATTATAGAAATTAATATTATTAAAATGTTGAAATAATCAGTGCAAAAAGTAAAGGAAAGTATTAGTTAATAATTTATTTTGAGCTACTCACTAAAATGTACATAAAAATCTACATATTTGAAACAAGCTTCTTTAGATTGTAGATATATTGAAAAAATTCTGCTCCCATCGCGGGCACGTTCTCATCCTACGCTACGTGCGCGGGTCGCTTCGCTCTCAAGTTTGAGGGCGCCTAGGGCGCGCATCTTTTAAATCTCGCTCTTTGCGCTCGGATGCAACATTTTTAGATTCACACATCTTTCCAAAATTAAACAATAACTTCTGATTCTCATAAGAAAGTCAAAATTGATATTAATCGCTACACCACCTACTTTTGAATTGTTATTTCTCAGCATTATCAATTTAATATGTAAACAAAAAATTTATACATTTATCAATAACACAAAAAGTGGCTTCAATTCATACAAAAAGAGGACTTTGATGTGAATAAAAACACTTACATTTTCAATTGTTGATTCAATTAAAGATTTATTTTATCGGCTATGTGTCATTCCATTTTATTTCGCCAAAGTCTGTTCCGGCCTACTTTTTAAAATTTTGCATACTTAACTATAATAATATTCAATGTTTTTTGAACTTATATAACCCCAAAAATTTAATAAATTACCGAAATTTTATTTATAAATTTAGTTTACAAAATTCAAAGGTACAGAAACATGCCACGTTTATGTATATTATGGAATAGAGAAAAACTTCTGTAAAATTGTATTGAATCCAATCAGACGTATTCAAAAGTTTTTATGCTGCGAAAGTAACTTTATTGGAATATAATTAACAATACATGTGTTTTTAACAACATCTAAATAATAGACAGTTTTTAGCACTTTCGTAGACTTATTAGAAACGTTATGTTTAGTTTTTTTAAAAATTAAAACTTAAATTCGTAAACTTTGTTTATGGTCAAGTTTTTCATAGTTGTAGCCATTTTTAAAACTTTTTATGCTGAAGTATGTAAATTTTCATGTTTAATTTCGAGATTCGAGGCTTTGTTCAATTTCGCCGATGAATAGCTTAAGGAGAAATTTTGAAAATTCAGGATTTACATTTAATGTAAATCAGGTCGTGATTTTATCTGCCTGAACAATGAATTTTAAAATGTTTGGACAACTTTAACTGAGTTATTACCTCGGTTAACCAAGCCTCAAAATAGCAATATTTTGGGCTTCTTTTAAAATTATTTATTTCAACAGAAAAAGGCTCGGGGTGAACACAATATTTTCAGGGAGATAAAATGAGGACCTGATTTACATTATGCTGTAAATACTAATTTTTAAAAAGTTTTTCTTGCTACGTGTTATTCATCAACGAAAATGAACGAAATCTCGAGGGTCAAATTTTGAAACAAAAATTTGCTTATTTTAACATCAACAGTTGAAATAAGCATGTATATATTATATAT
>NC_046660.1:98401784-98419544 GCF_010883055.1 Belonocnema kinseyi | reverse complement strand
GGGCGCATACTTTGAATAAAATATTTGTTATCATTCTCTTGAAATAAATGTGTTTTTTTCTTGAAAAAATACCGGTTTCATATGTATACACCTGGTAAGCCTATGAAAGTACTACAAAATAATTATGTTAACCTTGTTGAAATAAAATTCTTATTCATAATTTTACAATAAGATTACTTTTGCACATGTTAAATAAAAGTTGCAGGACTGATTTATCAAATTTTACTTTGTAGAATTTAAGTTTTTCTCTATTCTGCAATACACATAATTAATGTGACATTATATCTCTGCATTTTGAAAATAAAAATTATAAATGAAAATAAAGTTATTTAAAACATCTATGTGATAAAAAAGTTTAAAAAAACATTGAGTATAATTATAGTTAAGTATCTACAGCAAGAATTGCAGCAGCGCCGCCAGCGGATTAGTTCATGGCTGACATCAAGCTTTAGCCAGCGTTTTTGCTTGCGGTCGAATAGGACTGAACGCAATAAGAGAAAACTCGGAAACCATATTCGTATTACATAAAATATCGTCTCTACCGAGGCAGCGAAGTCTTTTTACGGTCTGGCATGTTTGTAAATCTCACGCTCGGCCGTAAAAAGACTATTTCGCTGCCTTGGTGCGCAAATGTACAAATTTCGGAAATATCGGAATAATAATTGAATCTTCATTTAGAGCCTTAATAATTTAATTTAGGTAAATGAAGATTTTGTATGAGATTAACGATCATTTTTCTTGTTACAACTAACTTATTTAAGTGAAAATAAATGTCGTGCTAACAAATCACAAGGTCATCCAAAAATTTTTATTATTTCAAAGTATATTTATACGTAGGAATAACCTAAGAATCAAGTGTTTTGTAGATAAGAATTAAACGTTTTTATTTATACTTGATTCATAAACACACATTCAAAATATGGTTCTTTTAATAATAAATCCGTGTTACCGGATGACACCGAATTCTTGTACGATATTTCTCGGGCTTCTAAATTGGTCATTTTTGTCAAATGAAGACACTTCAAGTGTAATTAAATTTGCACATTTAGAAGTATATTCAATAATCTTCAATTTTCAATCATATTCAATGTGGAAATTAAACTCATAAGTCGTAAGATTAATGAAAAACGGTTTTGTCACTAGGAGACATAAAAACTCCAGGACCTTTAAAAACTGATTATAACTCTCAATCTAAATTTGGAAACGAAAATTTTGTAATATGTCAAAGGTTAATAATTCTGTCTTCACATATTTGTTTACAGAGTTTAATTCTCTGTTTCAAAGCAATTACATACATTTTATTTAAAAGCGACTAGAAGAAATTAGACAAAAAAAAAGTTAAAATATTTCTTATTTTTGTGCGTGACTTGATAAGTATACGCTTGTTTTCTTTGATTGAAAATATTGATGTATATATTTTGGACAAAAAAATTGAAGTTGGTATATTTCAAAAATTAGAACCTTTGGAGAAAATTAGAACATGTTATCGCAATTATAAAGTTCGCAGTTGAGCAGCTTCCTCGTCCATCAAACAGTCATTTACATGGGAATGCACTGAAAGTTCAGATGATTCGTTTTGCCCTGTCTAGATAAGCAGACCCTGTGGTAAAGAAAGATCCACCTAAGAATTCTCGATAACGCCTCCGGGTGTTTAGAAAAGAAATCCCATCTGGCTAAAAGCGATCCTTTTCGCTTATGCGCATCCGTTTTTCGAACATATCGGTTGAAAGAGGACTATCGCCAAAGATAAAACGAGTTCGCAAAAGGTCTGATGTAAAGTAACGTACCATAAAAACCAGTAGTACATAAAAATTTCCCATTCCGTATCTCTTTCATCATTTTTCTATCAAAACTATCTCGAAGAGAAACTTTTATTGTATTTTTTACATTTTACATGAAATATGCATTTTTTTTATAAGAGTAGTTCTTTTTTAATTTAGTTTAAGATTAGAGACTGAGTCCTATGGGCAGGGCAAAGTAAATGCATCAGATTGTCCTTAATTGCACGTATAAAAATAACTTTTATATTGACTATCCAATATATTTCATACCAAATCGAAACCTTTTTTAATTTAAAGCTATGTAAATAATTTTTTTTTTAATTTGATGTAGAAAAAGAAAGGAAATAATGGAAATTGATAGTTTAATATCCACGGTTAGATAGGAAGAAGTCTCGTAGGAGACTCTGGAGGTCCTCGTATGACGCTCTAGAGTCCCTTATGTTAGTCTCTGGAAGTCTTCTATGAGATTCCCTCGTAGGAGACCCTGGAAACCCTTATGGGAGGCTATAGATGTCCTCATAGAGGCACTGGATACTGTTGTAGAAGGATCTAGAGGTTCATGTAGAAGATTCGGGAGGTCCTCTTCAGAATTACTGAAACAGTGGCGGCACCCAATGGGAAATGCTTGTATTGAGCCGTAACTTACACCTGGCGCAATACTGAGCCAGTGTTCTTGCCAACGTCCAGCCATATCTTGGCGGACTAGTGCTGGCACAGTATTGGGTGAATTAGCCATGCCCACGTCTAGCCAAGACTTGGGGAATGAGTACTGAAGCAGTACTGGGGGAATCACTGCTGACTTTAAACCACGGTAACTCGGTGAAGCAAACAGGTAGGGCATTTTTTCAAAACATTTGGAAAGCTTTTGAAATTCCTCGTCGAACGGTGTTTAATATATCTTTTTTTGACGTTTTGAAGAGAAGACAGAAAGTGAGAAATTTAAAAAAAAAATCAAGATTTTCTAAAATGTTGTACCTCGAATTAAACTTTTAGCTAGACCTCGGAAAATTGTTGGAGAAGTCTGATAATTATACGACGTAGAGCCTAAAATATTATCTTTAATTAAAGCCGAAAAAACGTACAAAATCTGCATTGAAAATTCATACGCAAAATAAAACTAATCTATCCTTTAAGCGATATTATAGTTCACACATCTTTTCCAGGCCTCTTCTTGTTATAAATCTAATCGAGCGTCGGCTTAACTCTGTTTAATCTTCATGTCTAGTACTGCGCCAGTACTGCCCGCCAGCACTGGTGCAGTACTGAAGCCCAGTACCGAACATAGTTATCATCCCAAGGTCCTGCCAGTACTGCGCCAGTACTGGCGGTCAGTATCACGCTGATGCTGCCAGTGCTGGCGCAGTACTGAGCCAGTAGTCAATTTTTCATTGGGCAGCAACATCTTTTTATAATATAGAGAGATATGAATACTTATATCCAATTATATTAATGTCAATATTAGAATTGATATGAATATTTTATTTATCTAAAGTTTCATTAAACTTTACAGTCCTAGTTTAAAATTATACTAATTTAGAGTCTAATTTAAACTGAATTTTTCATAATAGTTATTTCCTAATTTTCAACTTTTGTCATAAATTCTTGTTTCGAAATTAAATACTAAAAGCAAGGTGATTCATCCAATCAATTTCCCGTTGTATAAAAAGTTACAGTGCAGTTAAGGGTTTCCGCGAAAGAAAAATTGCTAGGTTTCTTAGGCTAGAAGTCTGAGCCGGACGAGGCGGCGGCAGTTTACGAGACGAGACCCAATTCTCGGAGTGGGTAATGAGCACCATTGTGTGACTTTTCCTCTGAAGTACTGAAACCTTCTAGATCCGTTTCAGGATGCAGAATGGCAGTAGGTTCGCTGGAGAACCCCGAGGATTACTGCGACGTTCTAGCCAGTAACGAGATAATAAAGCGACGAGCTCTGGTAGCTTTTGCGGAAAAGTTTCGCTCAAGTCTTGCTTTTTATTTTTTGTTCGCACAGTCTTCACCCTCGGTTCGCAAGTTTTTCTTACTAGTGTTGCGTCTTCACAATGTGAAAATGTAATCCTTAGATCATTGTGAAACTGAATAGTGTACGAATTACCTTTCCTTATAACTCGTTACTATTGACCTTATAATCTTATTTCGCGTTCCACATTCGAAAACATTTTAAATGATTAAAAAAAAAACGGTAGATAATTTATTTGAAAAAATTGTACCGATAGCTAAGAAATAATATAATTTTTTTGTTGCAGCTACTTCCTCTTTTAGAACGGATCGCTTAGATCACGCTATGCCCATAAACTCGGAACTTGATGGAAATCCGCCACTCTGGGTGACACGAAAACAAAACGGAAGACAAGAAGAAATTTACATTAATAATGCGAAAATTCTGATGGACCAAAGTAATATTGAGTTAGCGATAAAAACTAATGATGGCGAAAAAAAACAGGTACGTATCTATAGATATTAAACTAAGCTAACTAGTCTATTATTTTTAATCTGTAGATATCACCATGTGCAATATGGAATCAAGTTCACTTTTATCGATTTAATATTCGGACTTTTAGTTTATATTTTTTACTTTATTGTATCTTAGTATAAAAATCATTTTATTGGTTTTTTATTATTTTTTATTTTATTGTTTTATTTCATTACAAAAATTCGAACTGTCAAAAAAAAAGACTTGATTACATATACAGAGCAGTTTGGTGCCTTAGTTTTGAAAAAGAAAACTCTTTGACAAGCTTTTATTATTTGTTGAACCCGTTTTACAACAACGGTCACAATGTCCAAATTCTTTATACTTTCAGCTAATAATAAATCTAGAGTCACCTTCACACGAAGAAGGTAGGCTTGTGGCAAGCTCCTAACGAGCTTTTAATGAGTTTTACAAGATCACCACCATTAGACTAATGGATGTCGGTCGCATCGATGATGTCGAACAGAACAGATGAGATTACTTACTCGTCAAACATTTTTGGGAATTATAAACGCAGAATTGGCACACGCACTACAGTAACTGACTCCCACATCGCAATTTCCTTATTATTAATAACTGCTGAAATTTCCCATCAGAAAATCCATCTATTCCTCTATACTATAGGCGTATGTATAGCTTCTCTTCCATTTTGCTCTGAGTGATCTACTATAGTATGGTCAAAGCTTATTTTTTAAAATAGGGTGTACTGCTAATGTTTTAATAAGTCAATCCCATATTAGAGTTTTATCCCTGATGGAAAATACTCTTTATACTACAAAATATGACGAATGTGTTTTTAACATTTTACAGGAAAATTCAAACAATTTTTTTCTGCTACATAGTATAATTGCATTTTTTTACAGTTGCTGCAAATTGTTCTTAAAAATAACAACAACAGCAATACATATATAATGATAAATCATATTTGTGTATTGTGAACAACCTTATATTCATTAGAATTAAAATACTAAATTAATCAAACTTATTAGAATTAAAATGATATAAGATATTTTTACCAGAAATAATATTTGTGGCATTCATGTTAAAATAACTCCTTTTTATAACGTTATAAACATTTGCCATCCTATAGTTTTCAAAAAAATTCTCTGCAAAACTAATGAATTCTTGTAGCTGAATTACTTTACTTACTATCTTTTAGAAAAAATTATTGTTTCAAAATATGTTCATTTTGTACAACAAAACGTAATAGGAAAAGTTTATAGTTTTTCTCGAATGATTTCACCAGAAATTTTCCATAATATAATCCAAATTTTTTCCTAATTCTTACTGTTGTTGCAATCGCTAGTTTCAATCGAGTTGCTTTTGAAAAAAAGGTGATTACCAGATATGGAGAAAAAAAATAAAAAGTAATGCGACTGCTTCTTAGATTCAATGAAATTCTAACTCTATAGGGAATCATAAAAGATTATATTTGAAGTCCCATAATTTTTTTTCCTGTTTTTATGTTCTCTTCTTCTTCGAAGAAAACGATTTCATATGTATATAAAATGCCGTTTAATCATTATTGTGAAAATGGAATTGCAATAAACATTTTTAAGTCTTTCATGCGTGAATTTTAAATTATAATTCTTGTTATTAAAAGGAACCAGGGTTTCATAAGCTTGATGCGAAAATTGATTTACAGTAATAAATCATGATACAAGGTAGAATATTCTTTTCGAGTATGTAAAAGAGAAAATGTTAGTTTTTTCAAAACTGAGGACCATCTTCTCAAGCTCGAAGAGTCTCAAGAGAAACTGATGTTATTGTATCCGGAGGGGTGTTTTACCCGAAAGAGGAAGTCCATGCTTGGCGCGAGTCGGTCATCAGGAAGATAAAAGGTAAAATGGAGGGTGAAAAGAAGAGGTTAAGAAGGAGAGAGGTAGAAGTTGAAAGTTCGAGGTGGAGATTTTTCCATCTTCGAGGTTACGACTTTTCTTATATTTACGGTCGTTCTGTAGAGTGCAGAAGAATTTATTTCATGTTGAACAACTTCTGCAAACTGGAAAAGCTCAAAATTTTATCGCCAAAGGACATTTTTTCCCCTTTTAAAATTCCGGCAATCTATTTTCAATACTTTTTAAAAGGCGATGATGAAATGCAATATTTCTGAAGACTATTATTTACTTTTTTAGTTCTTAATTCAACGAAAAAATTAATTTCCGACATCTAGTACCTTTTAATATTGAATGTAACTTCTTTTTTCACTCTAACTTAAATGTTGATAGTAGTTCGAACACTTAAAGCGAGTTGAGTTCTCGATTAAATATTTTTGTTCCTATACCTATCCACCTAAAGTTTCTCGACAGAATAACCAACCTCGAGGTGTTGAAAGCGATTGCACGGTCGAATCTTCGGTAACTGGATGAAAAGTTTAAATTGTTTGATAAGAATAGGTGAACCAACGTGACGAAGTTTCTCCTTATCGTCAGCAGAAAGTTTCTGATAAGAGAAGGGATTCTCATATGTAGGAGAATTCGTTCACCTAGCAATGGTAAGCTTAAATTTGCTGTCGTGGAAGTATAGTGCAAACATCCTTACAAGATTGTGTTATCTAACACCATTCCTCTTCAAATGGACAAATTTCTCATAAATTCTGTGACCCGAGATGTGAACCTTTTCCCATTCTAACACACCAATTTTCTTTAAAGAAAAATTGTACACTTTTTTATTGAATGTGTAAAAACGTTCTTATAATTCCCAGTAGATTAACGGAAATGATATGAATTGAAATTTTGAAAATTGATGGTTCAAAAAGACAATTGCTACGTACTTACTTATTCGATTTTTATTATGATAAAGATTAGGCGGGATAAGGGGGGGGGGGGGGCTAAGAACCTATGTGACCGTATTTTTAACATTTTTTCCACCCCTCCCCTTCTTCGTTACAGATCATCATACTAAAAAACTTGTAAAAAAAATAATTATCGACCAAAAAGTTGCAATTGTAATCAAATACTTGAACTTTCAAGTAAGCTGGATGAATTTGCAAGAATATAGTTGAATTTTCAACCTAAAAAAATTAATTCTTAAATTCTTAAAAAAAAAACTTCAATCAACATTTTTATGATTGCTTAAAAATAATTAACTCTCAAGAAACATATTTGAATTTTCAATAAAAAATGGAATTCTCTACAACAAAATTAATAGTTGATATTTCAACTAAAAAAGATTTCAATTGAAAACCGCAAACAGTTAAGCTCAACCGAAAAATAGAAATGTTTAATAAAAGAGTTTAATTTCCAACCAGGGCATATTGATTTTTTTCATAGCGCCTCTATTGAAACTTCGAGTTACGGTCAAGCAGATTGAAACACGACGTTTGCATCCCTAGGGTTGAAACATTTTGTTTCAATTCTAGGGTGCACAGGTAGGTAGATAGGTAGGTAGAAAGGTAGGGTCTACAGCTACACGAACTGGAATTTTCAACAGATTTACCATGCAAAATAATATGCATAACTAGAAATGTAAAGATGGGTTTCCGTTTGCGCGACTGCAGCAGCGCTACTCAAATCGCGCGTTTCAGTTTATGACTGCTTCTCACTGAATCTTATGGCGCCCTTTCCTAATGCGCGAAACCCGTCACGCGACGACAGGGACCCCGAGGGCGGCTATAAATCGCGGCGACTTGAATATTCAAAAGTATGATTTTATTTTACACTTTTTAAATTCTTTCTCTGCGCAAGACTACTTTTCTGCAAATTATTTAATTTTGCTTAAATATTTAAATATTTTTAATTAAACCCTTAAAATTAATTGACAAAAAACAAAGAATAAATTTTAATTTTCCAATTTAAAAATAAATATCGGTAATCTACAAAAGAAAACAATTCTAACTTTCATAAATTGTACATATCGAAGGTTAAAAAAAATTCACGCTATAATTTTCAATGCTCTAATTTGAAGATTGAATCAACTAATTAAATTTTTTGTTAAACTATATAATTTTAAGCAATTTCAGCGAAAAGCATTAAAACTTGATGGATCACATTTTTTTTTTAATTGACACTTTTTAAACTAGAAGTTAAAAATTATTAACTGTTCAGTTGTTATTTATACATCAAAATTTATTTTTGAACTCTTGTTGGATATTTCTTTAAATTATTTATTTCAAAGAAAAATCATTAATATTTTTTTACAGGAATTTGATGCATATTTTATTATTATCTAAAGATCTTCAACCAATATCATTAAACTGGCTGATATTAACCCGGAAAAATTGTTGCAACACTGCGTCATCACTATAACGATGCCGCTCAATTAAAATTTTCTGGAATCTCTCCGACTCCCTGTTTAAAAAATGTTCTCGAATTTCACTTCGAATTATATCATTCAATAAAAGCATAAAAATTACTTCCCCTTCTTCTTCCTCGAGAAGATTAATTATTAATTGACCCATGCTGACATGTGCTACTGTACAACCTACTGCAGCAGACGTTCAAACTGGACTGATTACAGACAACGAAATGAAAATTGACCTGGTCGCTTGTCTCCAGACGCCCCGTAGGAAACCCGTAAGAATCACTAATCGCGGGACTAGTTTCGCGCAAATCAAGTAGTGCGACTTCAGTCGCGCATACGGAAACCCACCATTACACAACGACCGCATCTCGTGTGAACGCAGCCCTCACTCCGCTCCGGCAGCAAGCTTCACATTCGTTGCAATCGCTGTGTTTCATACCTTGTAATGCAGCATACTATAACAATTTTTTCTTTATCTCAAAAATTCAACTTTTTATGCTTTTTTAAATAAAACAAGTCAAATTTTCCAATTTTTGTCCTCAAGTTTTTTAAACACGAAGAATTTAAAATAAACAATAAAAAACTATTGGATTGCAGAGAAGAGACCTTAAACTAAAGTCTCGAGCAAGCATCAAGTCGATACGTCAGAAAGAGAGAAACGATTAGAGACGATTAAAAAAAAATGTTATGCTGTAAAATATATTTTTTAGATTTTTATTATAATTATTTATGAAATAAACTTTTCAAAAAGAAACTGTTTTGTCACTTTATTTTGCATGCTCAAACTATTATCTCATTCATTTGACAAGTTTCGTCTAAATTTTTCACTTCAATCTTAAAAATAAATATAATTTTTTAAAATTCGCTATGCAACTAATTTTTCCTTAAAAGTATACTATTTTGAGAGTACAGCCCATAATTTTGTTCACTTAATCTCAAAAATGGAATTTTTTATGCATTTTTTAATAAAAAAGTCAAATTTTTCATTTTTTTCCCTCACGGTGTTTAAACATGAAGAATTTTAAATAAACAATAAAAAACTATTGGATTTCAAAGAAGTCACCTTAAAATAAAGTCTGGAGCAAGGATCAAGTCGATACGTCAGAAAGAGGGAAAATGGAAACTGTTTTTCTACGGCGAGGTCCATTGGACCCTCTGTGACCGTCCCGATATTTTTCGGAGATGTGACCACAATGGGTTAAACCTAACAAGATGAATTAAAAAAAAGTAGAATTTTTAAGCCGAAAAGACCAATTATCTATAAAACAGTTGAATTTCCAACCAAAACATTGGAATTTTCAACAAAAAAGTTGATTTTTAACTAAATGATTGAATTTCCTACCAATAAAATAAATTTGTAAAGAAGTTCAACTTCCAACCAAGTATACTTAAAATTTCGCTAAAAAAAATAATTTCTCGAAGAAAAATCTTATAGTTGAATTTTGATATAAAAACGATACGTTTTCAGCTAAAAACGATTAGTTACATTTTTAGTTAAGAGAATGAATTTTTAACTATAAAATATGAATGTTAAAAAAAAGTTTAATCTTTAACCAAATAGGAGAATTTTTAACTAAAACATATGAATTATGAATAATAAATATAATAGTAGACTTTGCACTGTAAAATAATTAACTTTCAGCGAAATTTAATTGGATGTTCTTATTGGGTTGAATTTTTTAAAAGGATGCAAAAAAACGAACGCTTTCCTTCTCTCAGACTTCATGTTCTTTTACTTGGAAAATAAACTCAGTAATATTCATATTTTCATATACTTAAAAGAATGTTTATAGATATTAATACTTTCCATGCTCCACGTCACACATCTTGGAGTGAGACGTCGGTTTTAAGTAGCCCCTTATGATTGTTAATATGTACAGACCTTTCGAAATTAGGGGTCAAAGCATCGACAACTGTAGTTTATTGATTGGGAATACTCTTTTGTTAAAGCTCTTTCGGCTTTTACGAACACATTCTCATCACGTATTTCGTGCTTCGCATTCGATTTTGCCTCTAATTATTTACAATTGATAATATGCATTGGTATTGAAACAAAAGTATTTTTATTGTCTTGTTCTTATGATTACAAAAGTGCGCATTCTTGAAAAAATAAGTTTTGTTATCATAAAATTAATTTAACTTTGTGTTGGTTTTTAATAAATTTAATTTGTTTATTTTCAATTTTATTTTTTAATAATTTGAACAAAAACCACGCATTCTAGCGTTAAGTGATTCTAAGAACATTTGTAGATATAATTTCTTATCAAAACATGATTCGTAACAAATTTGTGGATATTTTTTGGTTGCACAATTTTTGTTCAATTCATCTTTTTACGTAACTTGTACAGTTTGACCGCAAAATAGATTTTTTATTTTTTTTTGCGATTAAAATTAAAATTTTCGATTTTTTCAAGAAAATTCGAAAATTTATTATAATAATATTGCAGGATGTTAATACAGAAAAGTTTTTTTCCTCTTGACTTTTTTCATATTTTGCGTTGTTTGGCTTCAAATCGTCTAAGATCTAAAAATTTTGAAAAAGCTCTAACTTTTTGAATTCTTATCAAAAATGGCTGGTTAACGAACTCAACCTTCAGTTTAGAACAATTTAAGATTATACCAAAGGCCATCCTAATCTGCGAATTCTATCGAAAGTTATCGCGCTGACAGACTAAAAATCTGCAAACACATGCAAACAGACCCATTCATGAATACCTGTTTCCCAGTTTCAGAAGTTCTCAGAACATTGACATTTGAGTAGGGGGAAGAGGGGCAAATTTAACACCAATATTATAGCATCTTTGATGAGAATGTGAAAATAAAATGGTTCGGAACTGAATCCCATGTTTTAGCAGAAAGGGATAAATAATTCTTAAGAATGTTCTGATATTTTTCTAATATGTTTTATAATTTATACTTTCACGAAGAACAGAAAATATATAACAGTATTAATAGAATATTAGGGTAAGGAGAGATTATATTAAATGGGTTACAAATATAATGTCAAAGCGTATATTTTCCGTTAGCCCAGGGAATCTGAAAAGAGTGTCTCGAGGAGTGTCTATAACGAAATTCGGTCAACGTAGACGTAGAGCGTGTAGAGCGAATATTTTGGGTGTGTCTAGATCAGGAGTCTCCACAATCCACAGGTGCAGCATGACCCAGGATCGCTCGGCCTTTTTCAAGATCTACCAATTTTTTTGCGACTGGAAACTGAAAGGAAATGTATGACCCCTTTGAAAGGCTCGGAGAAACTTTTTTTCTGATGTAACTTGACAGAGCTTGAAACACAAAGTATTTTATTTAAAGTATTTGAACTAAGCAATTGCCGATAATTGTTCACAAATAAATGTTCTCGACATTAATAATATTAAATAATTTTTAAAAATACTAATAATAATAAAAATAAGCCGTCAAAAATAAATTCAAGGCGTTCAAAATTTAAGGGCATGTGATATTTAGAAAATTATGGATTTTTCCAGTTTTAGGTTCCCCCGGCTTTTTTTCTAGAATAATAAATATTTTGTTTTAAAATCTTGGGAAATTATGCTGAACATGCTAACGGACGTCCCTACACACTTTTTTATGGATTAATTAAAAAAAAATTTAATTTAGCAAAATGTGATTAATTTTCATAGCGCTTAGGAAATAGTATCGATTTTTTCAGTGTTAGATTCCCCTGGCTTTTTTCCTAGGATAAGAAATATTTTGCCTTCAAAATCTGGGAAATGATAGCGAACATGCTAACGGACGTCCCCGCACACTTTTTTCGTGTTTTTTTTAATCAAAAATTTTTTGATATTGCTAACAACGTGCGTGTATATTTCGAGGTTATGTGTGTTACAATTTACCCGAGCGTTACTTCCAAACTACACAATATTTTTGGACAAAAACTTTGGACTTACAAATAAATATAGTAACTAATCTCTCGGAACTAACCTTGTTTGCACACAATCAAAAAAGTTTATTTCATAAATAATTTCCAGATTATCGGAAAGGCAGAAATGAAAAACGACGTAACCTCAAAATAATGCATATGCATAAAATTTTTATTTAGCACAATAAATTTTTTTGTTATTATTCCTCAAAAAAGAGTCTGGGAACGTCCGTTATGATATTTTATAGCATCTCCGAATTAAGTTTTTAAAAATTTTCATTTTTTGGGAAAAAAGCGGGGGAAACTGTAAGTATCACATGCCCTTAATAGTTTTTTTTCAAATCGAGAATCTCTAAATCAAATTATTTCAGAATAAGAATTTTACATTTTTATTGATTTAAAAAAAAATTAAATTGAAGCCACACATTTTTTTCTACGAAAAAAATCTAATTTTTCGTCATTTTTACCTCTCAAAATGTAAATTTTTTAAATTATAAAGCTTTAAATTTAAACATTTCGAAAAAACTTATAAAATAAAAAGTAATTTCTAATTTTGGATAGAAAAGTTTTTAAAAACGCTATCGCAACTGAAGGGGAAAAATTCTTTGCATTGGTATTAACAGATCTTAAAAATCGTAATTTATTTATTTGATGTGCCTGTTAGAAATAATAATATAATAAATTATTTAAGTCCATTTAACAATTTTTTTAAACTTTTATTTCATTACTTCATTTCACGATTCTCGATTTTAGCGTGAAGTTTCGAATAGAAATAAGGATCTCGAAAAAATAAGGTAAAGGGTTTTGACAGTTCTGGGTCAAAATCGAGTAGATCCGACTTATTGGCCTGGGATCGCTAGTAGATACAGGATCTATCTTTGGAGACCCCTGGTCTAGAGTCTAGACACTTCATTAACAAAAGGATAGAGAATATTTCATATAAAATGGGATAGACTTTTCATCTCTCTTATTAGAGAAATATTAAAGTGATAAAATGTACAGGAATAGAATATATTTGATGGAAAAAAGAGTTCATACTCGGAAAATTGTGGGAGAGAAATGTCTACTTTTTTCCAGTACAATTGTACTTTAAAACGTTTTTATCGACGACTTGCAGGGTATAAATTTGTCCTATACACTTATATTGGTTTTGGCAATCGCAAACCATCTGGTATTCACAGTATACGTGTTTCATGAAACTGCTGGAGGCCATGAGATCGATAACTTAATTTCACCATGCGGTGTCGTTCTGACATTTATACGTATACATGATCTAACTTCGATAGTTGCTTCGTCGTGCTCTCGAGAAACAGAGAAGCCCTTATGTTACCACTCTCGGACTTCGCTACCGATGTCACCAACCACCTCCATATACTCCACAGGACCAGATGAAACGAGTTTCAACGGGTTTGCCACAGTTTGCCGAACAAATGAATGACTGAATATTAGTTATACGTTCATATACTTGCTGATTGAACGCAGCACAGTGAAATGGAAAACAACACTTAAAACTTGTACGCAAGACTAGCTACTTGAGCGCCTGCAGAATGAAAATATTAGACAAAGTAGGCGCCGCGCTCCTACATAAAAGGGTTTCATAGCCGATAAGGACGTTAATTAAGGCAGGAAATATGTTTAAGAAGGGGTATTTAAAATGATTTTCATGATTTTTTTTGACAATAAAGGAATTAATATAATTTATTTATATTCTGTGAAAATTTTGTCCATATATTTAAGCAGAAATTGTGAAATTTTCAAATATTTTTTCTGAGAAACATGGAAGATATCGGCTGCTGGCCATAAAACGCACTATTTGAAGTCGGTACTTTCATACATTCTAGAGGCCACAGGTTTGATCTTAAATCAATAAGGTTCCAAATTTAGCTTCGCCACATATATAGTTTCTGTGTGAACCTAATTCCTAAAAAAAACCGCAGAAAATTCAATTTTTTATGGGTGTGTAAACAGGAGACATTGATGTTTGGGCATGTTTTCATAACTTTTCTTGCGTTTAAAAAATACTTAAAACAATAATAGAACTGCGGATTTAGGTTCAAGTAGAGCGTAATAATATAAAGAAAGTATCTGCAAATTATTAAAATGATTGATCGAAAACTTTTTGAGCTACAATGTATGAAAGTCCCGAAAAAGTCGTTTAGAGAAAAATGTGTTTAAAAAAAATTGTTGAAAACAATAAAGTCGAGACGGTAATGACATTATTTCAATTACTAACTGGTTAATCAGCGATTCCAGCACCATATAGTAATCCTTCTCCCAAATTTACTCACATTAAGTCACAAAAGACTACCTGAGTGACCGTCCGACTTTACATACCGTGCGGTTCGACACGTAAGGGGAGACATCCACAGACGATCGTAACATCGGAACGAATTGAAGTTTTTCATTAAAACTTTAGGAACATATTCTTCGATAGTTTTACTAACAATTTATAACATAAAAAAATTCGATTTTTTGAGCCATCTAAACATTATTCTCCTCCTTTCACATCCTCTCCTTCTCTTATTACCCCTCCCATTACTTACCTTCTTTCCAAACCCCTTCCCCTAATTTTCCTTCTTATCCTCCTTCTACTATCTCTCTCAGCACTTCCCTTACTACCCCTTAAACTTCACTCCTTACCCTCCTCTTCCCAACCTTCGATACCCACATTAATTCTCTTCCCCTACTTTCCCTCCCCAAATAATTTCCCTACTTCCCCATTCCTCACTTTCTTTCTCCTAGTCACCATTACTTTTAGGTCTATCAGTTCCCCTCCCCAGAAAAAAGTACGACATTCGGATCGTCACCCGACCCATATCATAAGGGTCTGCCCGGATCTTCGGAACCCTAAAAAAGTGTTAAGACTTCGTTATACGTTTCCTCAAATACTTAATTAATTTTCAGTTTTTATTTATTACAAAATTTTACAACTGCAATAACTTGCTTATTTTATCACGGTAAAAAGTCAGGTAGCTACAATCGCAAATATTTCGAAGTTTTTCATTTTTTCCGATTTTTTCTACTTTAACAAAAATTTAATGAAATTTTTGGAAGTCTAATACTAGCAAGCAGGTTCCGGAGCTTTTCACGATATTATGATTCACTAACATCGCTTGGCCACTACTAGGACCCTCGTCTATATAATATGATAAAATATTAATATAATGTAAAATCTTGCAATGTACGATATCACGATTTTACGCTATTATAATACGATAATTACGATATAGCACTGGAATTACGGTATATATTGTAATTCATGCAATATCGTTTGCTCCGTGCAGAATTGGAAATCGAATAAAAATGTCGGATTTGTGAATTATTATATACATGCACCTACCCAAAAACCATTTTTTTATTGCCAAATTACATTTTGGAGTTTATGAGGAATTTTGCATAGTGCAACGTATTTAATTTCACCAGACCTACAATATCTACTATATCTGGTGAAAATGATATTGATATATTTTTCTTACACAGCGTTATATAAGTAGATTATTATAGGTAGATTCATAAATATACATAAGAGTGATTGGCAAAAGTCAACCATTTAAGTCCCAGTCATTTTACTATTTTCTTTTTAAAAATACGCTGTTTCTAAATTATCTCAGTAAAGCACTTATATAAAATCACAATTTAATGAAATTTCAAAACTGTTGACAACTTCACTTAAAAATTATAAATAAAAAAGTACACAGAATGTCTTATCACGAAACTGTAAGAGCTACAAATCAAAAATAAATGATTGCTAAATAATATTTTAAAATAAATAATATTATAAATATTATACATTTTATTTAATATTCGAGATTTACAGATATCACTTATATTGAGTCGAAAAATATAAAAATCAAGGGTAGTGTCGCATGTCTTGTCTTGCGACTTTTAGCAATGTGTAAAATTCACATTTGCCACGAATATATTTCTGGATCTCAATGTCTGAAATGGTCAAATTTTTGGCACTCTCCCATACAAATTTACAGACTGTTCTTCATATAAATTAATAACATAGCGTACTTTTTTTTAAATTCCCAAAACACAAAGTTGAATAACTGGATTTTACGCTTAATTCATATATTTTTGACTGTTTTTAAAATTTAAAAGCATATCTTTGCATCATGAATATACAATAATAAACATCTCTTTAGATCCTCCTCCCTCTAAAAATCTTTACGTCCTATTTGAATAGCCCCTTCTGAAATCATAAGAATTTTCTTAACTTGGATTTTTTTACAATTTATTTACTCGAATTTTTATGCTTTTAGCTTTACTATGGTTAAAGCTGAAATTTTTATACAATACGAACCGATTTTATTCCTTGAAAGATTCTCATACCAACTCTATTTGAATTGTCTGTTTGAATACCAATTGTTTTAAACAATATTATTTCCGCTTTTCTATACAGCGGAAGTGAAAACACGAAAGTGAAAATAACTTTAACTCAAACTAGTCTTTTCTAAAGTTTTATTTTGTATCATTATAAATAATTATAAAGGCTTGGCGAATTTTGAGATTGGTTTCAAGTGAAATACTTCTTCATCCTTCTTTATTTAACAAAGATACTCTTCTAGTCCGACGTTATTAGGAAGCGGTAAAGGTGTAGACTTTACACAGCAAATATAAAAAAAGTGCTCGGAAGTAACTCGATTTCTAACTTTCTTCTCTTTTGACGGATCCAACACGTGACAGAGTAGTTTAATTTTATTTCCAGCTTCCAGTAGCAGTTGGAAATTGTTGTGTAAATTCGAAATTAGTTGAGCGGAGAAATGAGGCCAGCAAATTAAAAAAAAACGTTGCAAAGGGACATCCTGGTGTATCCGATTACTTCGTAGATTGTCGGAATGTTTGAAAACTCGAGCATAGAAAATACGAGAGAAATTCACAACATTAAATTCGAGAGTGAAACTCATCCGCGCCTTTATCCCTCCCTTCGGGTTCGATAAATCTCGGAGTGACCTTAAAGGGAAAGTTTCAGTCCTACAGACTGCTATCAAAATCCTTCTCAATTTCCAAATAAATATTTATCTAGGTAGAGATTTTAGTATCACTGAAGGTGACAATAATTATTAGTATTACACCATCCATTGTATAAACATTTTAAAATTACTTAAATTAAGGAATACTAAATTAAAAGTATATCGCCACGTCAGCTAGTGCAGAAGTCATGAAATATATATGTAGGTTCTAGATGCTTTTTAAAAAGATTACTAAAATGACCTCGTATGATAAAAAATTATATTGTAGAAAAAATAAAATACAAATTTAAAGGAAAGAACAATAATTATTATGAGATAATTGTGGGTCCGGATGCAATAAGGGCACATAAAATTTTTTCGTGCGAAAACGAAGTCCCCTGGAGGCTTTAGAAAAAATTTTCGAATTTTAATTTT
>NC_046660.1:98386591-98401684 GCF_010883055.1 Belonocnema kinseyi | reverse complement strand
AAATTAAAATTCGAAAATTTTTTCTAAAGCCTCCAGGGGACTTCGTTTTCGCACGAAAAAATTTTATGTGCCCTTATTGCATCCGGACCCACAATTGATAAACAAGTACATTGAAAGTGTATTTTGCACCCCTTGAGATTTTATTTTATAAAATATTTGTCACTTGCTTTCTTATATTGAAAAAGTTTAATTTTTATTGTGAATGGAAATTAGTGAAGGTTTTTCAAGAACTGGTGGACTCATAAGGGTGCGAGGACACCGATGAGGGGTTTGGAAGGGGTGAAAGTCAACTGAATGGCGCCGTCGCGTCGCGACGCCACACCCCGCCGGACTTAAAGCTGCTTACGACTCACGCTGAGGGTAAACCACCCTTTAAAGCGATCGCGCAAAATTAAACTCGTTTTTTTCCACTTTTCACAACGCCTATCAGCAAATAAGTGCGATTCTCCGGATAGCGAAGCACCAGCGTTATCAGGGCTTCTCAACTTAAATGTGCTCGTTGAAAATTATTTCCTATCAAGCGTTTTATTATTTCATTTTTCTTTTTAATAATACAAGGATAAAAAATAAAAATTTTAAAATTTGTAAAAAAAGAATTTTTAACATTAAACTTTATCCACGTTGTTACACGTCCAGGATACCCGAGTTTTCACCTCCCTCTTTCAATTTTTAAAATTGCAAAAAGCTTCAATCTATTGTTCCTACTAACTTTCTTTTGATCTTTCAGGTAATGTCTTGTTATAAATTTATGTATATAGACTATGGACTTCAATATTTATATTCACCTTTTGCTGTTCAATATTTCACGAGATTTATGTTTAAAGGTTCAATGATATTTGATTATATTAATAATTAGAGGAATGTTGAAATGGAACAGTATTCTTCTAAATGGAAAAAACACAACATAAATGCAATAAAATCAAAAGTACAGTAAACATTATTCTGATATGAGTACAATGAAATTTATTAATATTCAGTAAAACATTTCAGTGTATATTTCGTTACAATTTTATTAATGAAACACAACAGTAGAGAAGAAGTGGCAATCAGATACAGAATATTTATTAGAAAATTAAATGGAAAGTGAAATTTAGCGTAGACAAAATTATGAACAATACTTCTAGTTCAACTTCAAAACTTTTTACATATTATACGCAGAAATGTTTACCTTATTATTTATAAAGTAAACTAATTTATTTGCAAGAATATAAGGTGAATTTATGAAATTTTCTTCTTGCAACCAAACCATAACAGGAACTATGTACAACACTTTTCGAGTGACGGCTTCTTTGAGGTAGCTAAAATTGGAAGCACAGGTGTTAAATTGCATTTAAACGGGAAATTTTTGTGTGAATTTAAACGAGTTTTTGTGTAATTTTATCCATATAAAAAAATTGTTGTAACGGTGTGCCTTGAAAACCTCACAATCGTTGTTGTAGAAAACCTGACTAGCTTTGTATTAGTTGAAATTCCTTCATATCCTAAATTTCAAATTTTTTAAAACTAAATCTGGAAATAATCTGTTTTAATAAGAAAATGCACAGGAAAGAGGTGGCGAATTAACAACTATTTAATACTTTTATGCAGCTGAATTAAATCTGGCATATTATATAATAAATGATTAAATATATTATATAAATTTTTTATGTTGGTACTGTTGCCTGAAATTAAGTATTTAAAAAAGAATTTTAATACGAAATCCTCGCTAAAATCATAAATTTTTAAAGAAAACTTCCAATTATAAAATAATTTTAGGTTCTGTTAGCGTGTCACACCAGAAATCGATATTTTTTAATGAAAAATGTTTAGATGTCAAAGATGAAAAAAGTTTCAACAATTTACGTTTTTCAGTTTACTTAGTTTTTTGCTGGAAATTGACATTTTTATATATAAAACATTACTTTTTAAAGCTCAATAATTTTTTAACAATTTAAAGTTACGCATTAAATCTCAAGTTATTCATTAGATCTGCAACAAAATGATCCAAGAATGTGTAACTGTCTTTTATTTCTCAATATTGATACAGATTTTCAAATAAATTCAATACCGTTGTAGCTAAAACGATACTTTAGATTTATTGTGAATTTACATAAAAAATTGATGCTTAAAAATAAAAATAATTATAGTCGGACACAAATTTTTAAATTTTAAACAGTTTTACGTTATATTTATGTTATTTGTCAGAAATAGGTTATTTTAAACAAACAAAAAATAGGTTTAGATGATGGTTTACAATATTATACCATTTTTCATTAGATTATGCTAATATCATTGGTTTAAAATAGCTATTACTAATAAAAATCGCATTAGATTTCAAAGAATATTCACAGTATTTAAATAATAACTTTATTTTTGCAAGAAACTACAAAAATAGGGTATATTAGCGTTTTTCACAGGAAATTGGCTATTTTCAACAACAAAAAAATCATTTGCCTTAAAAAATTATACTTGCCATTGTTAACAGCCATAGATTATGTTAATGTTTTTCGCCGGAACTTCGTACTTTTTAATAAGGATCCAACGGTTTCATTGTCTATACATTATACACTAATATTATACATTAATCCTGAAGTTAAGATATAAGTTATCGCACAAAAAAAAATTACGCACGTAGCGTGGATATTCCATAGTTATATTTTACTTTATGATTTGAAATATCTCCAAGTATCTTTTTTCGTTTAGGTATAGCTTGGCCCTTTCCAAAGTTTCAAAAATTTGAAAGTGCGGGCTTTCAAACCAGATGACAAACTTGAAATTCACTTTTATGTCACTACAGAGAATACATAGTAAACGGTCATTACCTTCCTTGTCCTCAAATACGTCAAAAACTTTCATTTCTAATACATCGGATATAATATAAATCATTTTCTTTGTTTTTCCGTAGAACAGAAAAGAATTTGACTATTATTTTGATCGTGTGTTCCATTTAAATCTTTCGACATGTTAGTTGATTTCATTAGACAAGAATCGATAAGCACGATAAAATGTTTCATGACTTTAAAAATAATTGACACTTAGCTCAATCGATTAAATGTTAAAGCTTTACCCGAAAACATATATAAGTTAATTTACAAAATTTAAAAAAGAACTTAAAAATACATTTGCTCATAAATTCGAGTGGAATGCGCACTTATTCATTGAATTTAGTCTTTTCACATCCTAAAAATAAAAAATTCAAGCTAAAAAGAAAAAGCATCCTTATGTGCAAAAAAGTTTGCATTTGTCAATTAAATTTTTTTAAACATCGTTTGAGCTTGCTTGTTCTGCTTGTTCTTAAAATAAAAATTGTCATTAAGTTTATTTTAAAATTCGATCGAGCGATTTCTTCTTTTTTCCTGTAAAATATTCGTTATCCATCTTAGAAACGAAATAAAGTTAACACTGAACAGGGCAAATTTCTTTGAGTTGAACATAATCGAGACTGATAAATATTCAGCTTGTCCAAAATGAGCGTACACGATTTCTTGAGATATACATTTTGAATTTTAATATTAGTATCATAAGAAGAGTTCTAATAGATATATTTTGTGCAGAATCATTTGTAAAAGTATGAAGTTTCTAAAAAATTATTTAGATCAATAATTTTAAATTCAATTGTTTACTATACAGATTATCGTGATAGCTTTAAGCTAGACGACCTTTCAGAGAGCCCTTGAACTCTCGTCTCACTCCAGTCCCCTTGGTATTGTTCACGCTCGTTAAAATTTAAACTGTGCCTGTATACATGCTTTATTGATTTAAATGATTATATTTTCAAACCTGGTTCATATCCTTAGCTTTAGATTATTCAAATAAGGGCAAGTTTGAAATAACCTTTTTTTAAAGAATTATTATTTTAAAAACGTTTTACTTAAGGGGTTCAACCACGGCCGAGAACGAAAAAATGGGCATATATCGGACAATTTTTTTTGGCTCAATAAAGAGATCAAAATATATTATATTTTTATATTTTAAAAATTTCAAGTCGATCGGTGAGTATTTGTTCGAGTTATGTTTTCTGCCGGTTCAAAAAAAGTGGTTTTGAGAAGGACGCGTTTAAAGTTTTAAGTACTTTCAAAAATTACCGGGACATGCCTGAGAGGCATCGCAGAAGAATTAAAAATTTGGTCATTTAGACAGTTTTTCGCACTTCGTCTTTTGGTATATTATTTTTAAGACTCTAAAGCACCTTTTAAACAAAAAATCTAGATTTTTTAATAATTCTGCAGTGGTGTAACCTCTTAAGAAAATATGTGGGCGTCTGCATAAACATAGCTCTATTCGGTGGTTTTAGTTTAGAAAATTTTCGCGTTTTCCTGCGTCAAGTTCAAAATAATTTTTTTCAGGTTTCAGTGGAGTATGGTTCTAGGACCTAACGCTAAATCTGTTGGTACTATACTCATGTTTCTGAAGTAAATGGAAGTCTCTATATTTTAGGTTTGAATGCGCTCCCGGTAGTCACCAACTTTACATGCTTTTTTCGGAAATCGGTTTTTCGAAATTCCAAAAAAAAATTTCCCGGCAACTTGTTTCTTAATTCAAATTATTTGTGTCTTAAAAAGCCCGCAATTAATCCGGTTATACGTAACTCCACATCGATCATGAGGAACCTTTTCATGTGAACGTCCACATCAAATTATTTCAATTTTTAATTTTTACTCATCCCTAAAGTATTACAAAAATTATTAATAAAGTGCTTTCTTATATAATATTTAATTATATATTGTAATAATATTTATAATATAGATTATTATAAATTGCCAAAATATAACAAATTTTTTAGGACCGCATCCAGTTACAATCAGGATGTCATGATATAAAGCTTCTATATACTGCTTATTCTAAAAGAATTTTTTATTATTTTTATTTTGACTGGAAAATTGCGAAAAACTTTGCAATTAAGAAAATAGTTACGTTTTTCTAGAAATATAAAAAGTTTACTTTTTCATAAACTCTTTCACGATATCTTCTTAAAGTCTTTGGCGGGCTCAAACTATTTTTGAGACCAGAAGATTTTTTTTTAATGCGGGATAAAGATAAATGTCGAAAAGGATTTATAAAGAAGTTTTTCGCCAGTTTAAATATCACATATAGGGGAAAATTAAAAAGTTTAAATAATCGAATTTGAAATGAATGAAAAAAATGTATTTCAGATAAACGTGAAAAACATCTTTTTCTATTAATATGAAAAAAATAAAAAGAATTATTTGCTAGATTGAGAAGCACGATTTTGTTGTATACTTATATATTTTTCTAACTTAATGACAATCTTCTCATACAAACCATTTGTGATATTTTGTAGTTCAAAATAACAATATGAGCTACTTCTTGAAGCCTAAAATACGAGGAATAAAATGTATATTATTTGAAAAAATTAAAAAGATTATAAGAAGTTTAAAAAATAAATAAATGGGATTGCTACTAATAAAACCTTAGAGGAATTTTTAAGGATTTCAAGTGAGTTTCATATGTTTTAGGGTATTATTAATGATTCTGAACTACTTTACTAAGTGTCAAAGGATTTCAATTGAATTTCAATTGGTATAGAAAATCTTAACATTTTATAATATTTCTATAGATTTCAAAGAATTTCATAGAATCACAGGTTTTCGCAGGTTCTGAAGAATTAAAAAAAATTCTCACATATTTCAGATAATTTCACAGGATTTCAACATTTCCGTGCGGTTTTCAAAAATTCCCAAAAACCTTGGAAAATTTGGAACGATTTTATATAGGATTTATAATATTTTAGGATGTTTAAATAAATTAAATTCAAATCATATTTATGCATTAGATGTTAATTAGAATAATTTGAATAAAACCATATCTGGCTTGGTATTTTTATGTTTATTAAGTAAGAGTATATATTTATAAACTATTTTCGTGTTGCAAAAAATTATGACAAAAGTAAAATATTACTTTAAATTAATTAAAAAGCATTTTTAAATTTAAAAAAATGGAGAATTTCGATTATTCTCCGCTTTTCACAACAAACTCCATTTGTTGAAAGTGACTTCTGCATTGCCGGTTATATAACAAAAATTTTATGGTGTAAAAGAATACTTTTAGACTGGATTAACCTCTAAATCAAGTGTTTTACGCGTTTTTACTAATATTTTCTTCATAAAATTATCTCCAAAATGTGTTTCTTTTAATAATAAAACCGTGTTACCGGATAACAATGAATTTTTGTAGGGTCTGTTACGGGTTGCAAAATCGGCTATTTTGGTTAAATAAAGAAATTTTAATTGTAATTAAACTTTCACGTCTTGTAGTATACTGAATCATCTTCAATTATTAATCAATTTAAATATGGAAATTGAACTTTTAGGTCATAAAATTAATGAGAAACTCTTTTATAACGCGTATTTATCAATTAGATCTGAAGCTTTCTTTTAAAATACGAGTATATAACACCATCAATTGACAAAAAAGGCAGTTAGGGACAAGTTATTGAATGACGTTTACTCATATTTAATCTAATTTATTTTGATATGGAATAATGTAAAAGAATGGGAAATATGATATCATATTATATATAATACTTGTGATACAACCCTGTGATTAAAAAAAATTATTTTACAAAACACAAGCGTATAATATTTCAGGAAAATGATATTTTCAACATATTAATTTTCAGCCATATAATTTTCAAATAAAAAACTCATTATTTTATGCATGTATAGATTCAGCTAAATATTCTATAATATTTTTCTTAAATGGGAAAATGAAGTGGCAAATAAAGTTGCAAACTAGCACCCGAAGTTTTTGAATAGACTTGCTCCAGATGTAAATTTTTTCCTTTAAGATTTATTTGTTTCTTGTCTTAATTTTTAGAACAAATATTATTAAACAATTATCGACGATTTTGTGATCCGTTACAAATTATTAATTTCGGAAAAGCTTCTAGAATCGCCTGATGGAAAAAAATGATAATTTTTCTCAAATTCGATCATCAAAAAAAAACTAAACTTGGACATACCGAAAGTTTTATCAGGGAAGATATTTTTTATATTTTAATATTTTCCTTATTACAAATTATTTACTTATAATATCTGTTGATTATTAATGTTTAGTACTAATATTTTTGTAAATATCAACTGATTTGGTTGATCTGATTTTCCTATAAGTAATGTATATAAAAGAAAATTCTGTTAAATACTCCTTTCAGTGAATCGATTACGAAAAAGAAACTATTCTTGCTAAGTTGAGGAAAAATCTTGCAGCATTTAAATTCAAGTTTCCATTTGTACGCATAAATGTGCACGTTCATATACAGAAATTCTACCTTGCCGTACACCGCGATTTCTCCTCGTTCAGCGCAATCTTAGAAAATGGAATAAGTTTTCTCGGCGAGGAAGCACGGCTGTAACAGCCATCCAACTCCAACCGGGATGGTTATGCTCCAATTAAACTTAATCGCGGCTTTTTCGTAAGAGACAATTAAGTATAAAAGCTCAGTCGGGTTAATCATCCATCTCGTCGTGGAAAAAAAGGATCGCCATTAAATGAAACAATAAAACTGAATTCAAATGTGTTTCATGCAAATTAATTTTATCTTCACAAATTAAAAGGAATATATGCCGGGAAATAAAATAGACTTTAATCAAATTTCGTCTTACGTTTCATATGCTGTTACTTTACATACTGCATTCATCATTTATATTATCTATTAGAAATATATTATCATACGAACGAGTAATGCTGGCTGTTTTGTTTAACATAAAACTGACCCCATTATGAATTTAATAGTTGCAATATATGATTAATACATCAAATTAATGTCCAAAGATAATCTTATCGTGATAATGTAATATAGGGTAGTTAAAAGCAAACACTTATTTTCGAAAAGATAATGAAACTTAGTACTTGTAAAAGATAAACTATCCTTTGTAAACATATAAAATTGTGGCAAACCCGCCGAGAAAATGGCAAAGTTGTGTTAATAGCAGATTAGGTACTTACTTTTTAACTCTAAATTAAGCTTTATTTTCTTTTTATACAGCCATATAAGTCCGGAAACTTAGTTCTGGGACACCCTGTATATATGTATATAAAATTATATTCGAGATAATTCTAAGATAGATATATTTTTCCATAATAAATAATGAAAGGATAAAATGTAAGAAGAAATTAAATCATATTAGGTATTTGCGGGTACATTTTAACTTGATTGCTCTTGTTTACAGTTTTTCGAGAAAGATAGAATTTCTGAAAGTTAAAAATTAGAACACGTTGTTCCTCGAGGGACAGGGCCATCTAGTATTTCTTTCTTGGCCGTTTGCTTTCTTCGACTAAGATAAATGACAGTGAGGTTTGACGGGTTCGATGTTAGTAAGTTGACTTTGTTTAACTGTCTGTTGACTTCTCTACGCTAGAATATCTCAATGCTTCACTTAATAATGATATGATTTAATGAAAATTATGTGAAATACACCGTTACACTTTTCTTTTAAATTGATATATTTTAAAGACATATTAAATTGAATACTAACTTCATCCATGAGTAGTATAGTTATTCTAATGTGGAGTATATATGGATAATTGACAAAAAGTTCACCACTGTAATTCGTTGTTATTTTCTACTTTTTCAAAAAATAAGTTATTTTCAAAAATCTCTGAGTAACGTACCAATATCAAAGAAAAATTTAGTACAGTATCAATATTTTAGACGACTTTTTTTTTAGAAATTATAAATAAAAAAGTACGCAAAATGTTTTATCACGCACCTGTCTAAAACTACAAATTTAAAATGAAAAATTGCTAAATAACACTAACACCTTTTTTTAAATATTTGAGATTCACAGATATCACTTTTATTGAGTTGAAAAACATACAAATCAATATAGAGTTTATTATTTTAGAGTTAAGGATTTCAAAAATCACTTTAAAGTCTGTCACAGTTTTTTGGCCTGACCACGCTGCATTACTATTTTAAGATAAAACTAAATTTTCGAGACGACTATTCCAAATACGCTTCATATCAATTTGTCATGTACTATAAAATTAGATGATATTTTGAAATTCTGAAATCGAAATCAAGTAAATTAAATCTAGAAGTAGTCCTATTTAATTAGAAATTCATAGGAAACCTTATGCTAATTTCGAAACATTCTTGATTTTTTAAATTGTTGTGCTGTTTAATAAACACTTACAAATTATCTGATAAATTATTGAAAATATTGTATATGTCTTATGTTAGTGTTTCTCGCTGAAAATTGCTATTTTTATAGAAGAGTTTTAATCAAAAATCAGAAAGTTTTGAAGAAGAGTTACAATTTCTAAGAATTGTAGGTTGTGTTGGCGTTTTTTTCCCGGAAATTGGCATTATTGAACAAAAATCATCGACAAGATTCCCTCTTTTTAACAATTTTGGGTTAGGTTACTTCGCGTTTTCCTTTATGTTAGCGTTTTTAAGCCAGAAATTGACATTTTTAGACAAAAATCATTAGAATTAGAAGTTTCATGATTTTTAACGAATTTTGGTTACGTTAGCTTCTTTTTCACCAGGAATTGGTATTTTTATACAAAAATCATTGTATTTCGAACAAGACTTACAATTTTTAAACATTTTCAGGTTTTATAGACGTTTTTTATACTAAAGTAGATTATTATAGATAAATATTATATTAAATTTCAAATAAAATTTACAATTCTGAATAGTTTTTTATATTAAATTAAGTCAGAAATATCAATTGTGTATTTTACTTGTTATCCTACAATTTCTTAAATACCACAATTAGAAGTACCAAGTTAAAATAAAATCTCGTAGGAAATGGGTATTTTTAATAAAAAATATTATATTTCAAGGAATATTCACAATATTTTAGGCGTTTAGGATTTTTTTTTAAAGCTCATAGTATAAAGTGATCTACCTTTTAAAGATCATCTATGTATTAAATTAAGACCCCAACCGCCTACAATATTTGTAATCCTATTAGTATTTTAGGTAAACTGTTAGAAAAATCTGTATGAGGTTTAATATACATGTGTGTGAAGCAAATATGCACTATCGCTACTGAATTGTAACATGAAATGTAACAGCAATGTGCGTAAAAACTCAACCTGCTTTCATTTCTTTAAATCTTGTCAATTATTCTCAATTAAATAATTAATCTAGAATTCGTCGACTCAGTTTTTATTTATAATGAAAGTGAAATGCACGGGTAAATTTTTTTTCCTAAATACGTTCTAAATGGTCAAAATTTAAGTCGAATACAGTTAATTTTAGGTTAAGTCTGTTATTTATTTGCTTGATTGGACTTTTCGACTTGAAATCCAATTTTATTTTTGGTTAACAAAAAGCGGGTATCATGTTTTATTATTTAGAATCGAAAATTACAGCTAAACTTATTTTAAATTTGTGAAAAATGAAATAATATGATTTTTCTCGTAAGTGATTAACATGAACGATTATGAAATTTAATATACGCGCTCTTAATGGCGATTTCATATGATTAGTATATTTATTTTCATACACATGGGTATATTAAAGTTAATATTATTTTTAACAGTGTAGCCAATAAAAACACATTTAATGTTTGGGATATATCGCAGTTTAGAAGTTACTTAATTATGATTGTATCATATTAGGATATTAATATTAAATTACATTTTTATCTTATCTCCATTTTTAAATGAATTAAAAAGATATTCGCTTCGAAAATCTTTTAAATATCAAAGAAATCCAATTTTAAGCACAAAATATCTTTCATCGATTTAAAAAATGGTTGAAGTTGAGGAAGAGGTATACTTCACACTCAAGTTGCTTCTAAGTCTGAAAGTTTTTGGATGCCAAATTGCAATCCAAAATTCAAATTCTCTCGTATCAAAAAAATGTTGAATTTAAATTCATTGTCTGAGTAATTAAAATGGCTACTGATTTTAAAAGTATAGTATTAAAAAAATATATTTCTCAAATTAAAAATGAAAAAAAAAGATTTCAAATACAGCAGAGAGTATCGTAAGATTCAGTGCGGTACGTTTCGCTTAAGTGAGAAGGTTCTCATAACCAACATTGTCGTAGCACTTAGCTTCTTAAGTAAATGGGTCAAACCCATTTTTGTTCTTTTTGACCTTTTTCTTTGCACAGAAAAACCCAGGTAAGGGAGCGTTCGCATTTCTAGCAAATAGAGATAAAATAGTTATAACGATCGTAGAGGTGACGAGAGAACGAGTAAATAAAAAGGGACATTTCAGAACTGGTTTAATTAGTTTTATTCCATTTCATGTTTATGTACAATGCAAATTTTGTTCAATTTATAACGCAAAAAAAATTTGCTAAGTGTGGGGTTCGAACCCACGCTCCCAGTTGGGAACCAGAACTTAAGTCTGGCGCCTTAGACCACTCGGCCAACCTAGCTAGTTGTTTTTTTTGTTTTGTCTGAATACAGGTATAATGTTATTGTATATTGTTGCTAATTTTATTTATTTTTTAAACCATGATTACAGATTTTGCACAAAATAGATGAAGTTTTGGAACCAGTAGTATCAATACACTCAGCAGAGCCTCCGGTTGTAAACCCAAACGCGTTGCAGTTCTTGAATTACACTGATCAACTTAACTTGGGACAGCGTCGTACGCGGTAAGTTTACTGAGATTTAAGTTTTAAAAATTCGGTAAAAAGCATTTCAAAAATCTTAATAACTATGCTAATAAAAGGATCACTTTCAATTTAATTGTCTTCATAACATCTAACAATTTTTAGTTCCCCGAATATTGATACAAATTTTACAATTTATATTCCTGTACTGAATTAAAACGCGTTACGTAATTTTTGAATGATCCCTATTAGATAATTACCTTCACGGGAAAGTTGTGATGTAAATGTGATACAAAAGTATTCTGTTATATTCTAATCCATACATTTAAACACTATATTTATTTTTTCAAAAATCACTATAAGTAAAAGGCAATTTTTTTATATCTGATTTCTGGATCATATTCGATAGAATGATTTGGATTAAATAATTTGTTATTTAGCCGAAGGCTAAAACTTAAACATCTGCTAAACAGTACTTATTTTCTTCAATTCTGAGAGTGGTTTTCTAGTTCTGAATCTGATATTTTGTTTATAAATAAGAGAAAGCAGTATCCATGTGTACCTAAATAATCCGGCTATTTGATCTGAAATTTTGGTACAAATAGTTCCTTTGCCAGGTCCCACTATTCGAATCGAAAAAATCCGGCTATTCGTAACGATGTTTTAGTAAGCATAGTCACGGCTATTCAAGAAATCCTAAATATTTTACATTTTGAGCAAGAGAAATTTTCTACTATTATTTAAAGTAAGCAATTATATATTTTTGACACGAAATATTTTATCGGTATAATTTCTAATAAAAGTGTAAACACTTGTTTGTTCGGAAATATTGACTAGTTCATGTTTCGTTCAGTTATATGGGTTTTTCCTTTCGAAACAATGCATATCAGCCAAGTTCAACGTGAAAATGCTCCCTGGTTCGATAACAAATGTTTTGATTGGTAGCCACTTTTTCGGAGGCTATTGTTTTACACTATCGCATTCAAATGCAAAAGTTCATCACATTGAGGATGATCAACTAGCGAAAAAATCAATGCAGTTGTGACAAAAACCGCAAACCAAATCGCAGTTGATTCAAACAAGAAAGTTATATAACTAGGCGTGCTTCAAAATCAACTGATGAAAAATATGTACTCATACTGATTTTGTGTATTATTTAAAATTTCATATCCTTTTTTATCATAAAAGGACACTGTTTTAAATACTCGAATATCTAGAAAGTTTAATATGACGGAAAATTCCTCGAGGGCAAGTTTATTTTCAAATAAAATTATTTATAGTTCGGTGATAGGAAATTTTACAGCAAATTTAAAAAAAACATGAACAATGAATATACACCTTGCAAGCTGCAATGTACTTTTATTTTAAAACACTGTTATTCAATGAGGGGGTTTATAACCATTAAAGAAGGGACTTTTCCTTCAATTGTATTTACAGTTATTTTTTGACAATTCAATTAATTTATTTTTAGAAATCAATAATAGAAATTTTCTTTTTCTGTATTATCTAGATATATATCAAAATATTTTTAATTCTTTTAAAAAAATATATGTAAACTTTACATACGTTGAAGTTAAAGAGGTTAGCAGGTAACATAAGAAGACACTGGAAATGTCCGGATGTGTGATCCTTTCTCTACTTCCAGTGAAAAGGGTTGGGAATGGTCAGACAGTTGAAGGTATTCTCTTTCAGGAATTATTTCTATTCTTGAATTTTGCATTTCATTAACCCTATTCTACAATATGTTTCATACTTCAAAACTCTATCCCGGGTAGAAATTATAACTTGGTTCTTAAGAGGCCCTGTCTAGATTTCCTATTTTATATCGAGGCCCTACAGTGGCAATCTATCGAGGGCGCAAGCGAAAGCGTCACGCTCAGCTAGCGAGGTAACCAGTAGGCAACCCCATGAGGGCCTATTAGTATGGTCTTTATAGAATCTAGATAGTCCCTCACACTTTATTGTTCAAAAGCATTTGCTATTGTTTTTTATTTTGTTGATTCAAATAAAATATGATGAAAATATTAAAAAATTGATCATGCTTTAAATTCTGAAGTGTGATGGTATGGTTGCAGTAGTATTAAAGTTTAACCACACATTGCCATAATCTATTACCAGAAATTTTTGATTCAAAGAAGGAAAAACTTAATCCAATTGTAAAATACATTTTCTTTGCAAAAGTTTAATCTAAAGATTTTACACCTTTCTGTAGCCTCTGACAAACACTCCTCCGTTTTCTCGTATTTTTATTGACATTCGATTATTAAGTATACTCTGCACGTTATTCTAAAACTAAACTTATTGTTAAATTTGACTAGAGAAGACTTATTACTAATAAACTAAAGACAAACGCAGCAGTTTCTTAAAAAATCCGCAAGCGCCGAGAATCGAACGTACGCACCGCAGGCTTATAAGTCGAGCGTCTAATCCCCATCGCTACGATGCCACGCTCAGTGTGGTGTCATAAATGCTTGACGGCATTCATCCGATACTTTAGAAATGAAGAAAAAAGGTTTTTGAAGCTCGATTTGTTACATATGATTTTTAAACGTACTTACGTGATTTCAAATTAAATCAATCTGTAAGAAAAACTCTTTTCAAATTTTTAAGACACCAAATGTTTTTAATTTTTTCAGAAAAAAATTGAATTTTTCAAAGTTTGCATCTCGGTATTTTTTAATTTGTTCTTTTTTTAAATTTAAGTATAATTAAGCATAAGAACCTTAATGTACTTTTTTGCACTCACATCTGTATTACCCGTTTTACCTGTCGAGGGCTTTACAAGGTCCCCTCAAGAAAATAATTAATTGATAAAAGTTATTTTAAATATATCTTTATGAATAAAGCTTTTTATCTAGTTTAATTGAAAAATATAGTGCTAAAAAGTGAGTATATCAATAATTTAAGTAAAGTAGCACACGACAATAACCTGTGGAGGGCCAGCAGAGGGAAAGCCTAGATTCTTTCAGCTAAAAAATCTGGCTGCGGCCTCGTAAGAGCCAATATTTATTTTAGGCATAAAGAGGCAATTTCTACCCGGGATATGCAATACTACCATAAATCCCTGGTGAAAATGTACTTTCCTAATAAAATACAATAAATTATAATAAAATACGTCAATTTGACAATTGTAATTTTTTGTATAAATTTGTAGTTACTTCTAAAATTGTGTCAATATATCAGAATAATAGCAAATAATTTTATTTTTAGTATATTTTTGTTTGTTGAACAAAAATCGCTAAAATCTTAGAAGATTACAACAACCAACTTCCAGTGTAAACAGCGACTTTTTTCTACAATTCAGACATTTTAAACAATTGTTTAAATTATAATTAAAGCATGAAAAGACTGCAAAATAACACACTTCAGACCAAATAAAAAGGTCAAATATATTGTTAAGGATCGTTCATTGTAAAGAAATACGAAATTTCGAGAGACAGTATGCTCTCCTCATCAGAAATCAGGAAATATACGAGGGTAGTTCAATAAGTTCTTAGAATGACCAACATATGGCGCGCGAATCGCTCCAAATCATCTGTTTTCAGTCAGCACCACTCCCGACTAGATATAT
>NC_046660.1:98377983-98386491 GCF_010883055.1 Belonocnema kinseyi | reverse complement strand
AGCTCCAAGGAGATTATGTTGAAAAATAAAAAAAAATTTACCCAAAAAAAATTGTTTTTATACTTCATTCTAAGGACTTATTGAACTACCCTCGTAATCAAAAAGTCAAATTGAAGTGCATATGAAAACTATATATTAAAATGTAATATTTATAATGTGAATCACACTCTTAGCTTCCAATCTCCAAAGTTATATAGTAGTTCAAATTAATTTAAAAACTTATAATTGTTCAAGGTCAGTGTGGTCATTTCTCAACTTTCATTATTAGAGAGGACTAAACGAACCTTCAACAATATTATAAGTTTAAAAAAAGTTAAGTATTATAGAACTTTCGAGATTGACAACTAAGAATATGGTTCATACTATACATATTATACTTTAGTGTTTAATTTTAATATGGACTTTGATTTGACTTTTTGATTATATTTTGTGACGAAGAGAGTATATACTGTCTCTCGAAACGTCGACTTTCCCTGCAACAAAGGATCCTCAACATCATCTTGGTTCTTCTTATTTGTTCGTAGATCGGTCATTTTCAATACTTTGTATACTTTATTTATATTTTAATATTTTTTCAGAAGAATAGCGTCGCATTATAACATCAAACAATTTAAAGCTGTGTAAGTTATAATTCATTTTTGCAAAGAATTACAATTTTCGATTTAATGTATTTTCTTGTGAAAATGTATTTTCACCATAAAACTTTTTAAATGTTACAATCATTACAGGTTCTAAAAATATAATAAAATGCTAAAGTAATCTGTAATTTAGTGTATTTTAAACAGAACAAATTTTGGTCACTACTTTTGATTTATATTGCAAATGTTCGGTGTTCATAAATCGTTACATAATGTGAGGCAGAAGTTTAGGGTAATCCGCGTGAATTGCTTTTCCATCTGAAAAGATTCCCCTGGAAGTGAATCGAACGTAAATCGAAAAAGAGAAGAGAGCGATATTCACGAGCTATAAATAAAGTGCGCGTGCCGCAAGTTCGAAGATTTCTAGCTTTAAGGGAAATTATTTCACGCGCTTTATATGTATTTGTTCCCTGATGTAAATTCTTCGCGTCCATACCAAAACAATTTTCCGCCTCATGGAAATTTTAAACAAAGCTTTAGTATATTTAACTTCGAGAAGTCGCTTCTACACTTTTCTATATAAAGTTGCGAACGCTTGTTGCACAGACCCGTCTTCTCAAGTCGTAAATAATGCAATTTTCTCAACCATCAGATAAAAACTTTTACGCTTATTTTCAATCTACTCTTTATTATCTTATTTTTCTTCTTTAAACTTATCATTATCTGTGTTAGGCACAGAGGGCCAAAAAATGCAATTTTCCTTTCTTGTCTGAGGGTGAGGAAAGGGGAAAATTATGTTTTTAGATAGGATCGTATTCAATTGTTGGACGAAATTTATTGTAAAAGAAAACTGTTGAACGTCAATTTTCGAAAGCACATCGTGTTTAGTATTTTTCAAGCTATATACAAAATAAGGCACGAAAACAATTAAAGGCACAATTAAAATTTTCATTGTTCTAAATGAGATGCAAAAAAATTCACACCGACTGTTTTCTGTGAAAATACTAAGTTACATTTTCAAACATCATTTTAAATTTTTTAGTTTTTGAGGATTATTCTAAACCAGAAACATATTATTTTATTATAAAGCAAATATTTTTTTCTTTTGTTTCTAGAATTTTTAGACAACGAGTATTTAATGAGCGGAAGGAAGATAACTTCAGAGGCGGAGAACAATACACATTTTTCATCCCTGACGATGAAGGTTTCAAGGTAAATATTTCTTCATAATATTTTCAATGAGTTTTTAAAAAGAGTTCTTGGTATTTTATAAACGTGATGTTCATTGACTAATCATTTTAATAAACTAATAAATCACTAAAAGACTTCAGCATTTGATTCTGGTATATCCAGCTTGAAGAATGTGAAAAAGAGTCTGGTGTCAGTTTTCTTAGAAGCTTCAAAATGTCATATCGCAGCGAGAATTGCACGGCATATCATAACCATGTCTATTTGTTTCCACTGGAGATGAAATAAAATGGAGTTAGTGAATTGAAGTCTGCGGTGAACTAGGAGATGAAAAATTTCAATGGTACAGGGTTCCTCGATTGGCTACCGTACGAAATTGAATTCCATTTTTACTCCTGGGAAAATACAATCCAGAATATTTTTCCATGCACTGTAACGGCAAAAAGAAAAAAAATGTAAAAAAAAGATGGAGAATCCACTTGCTTTAAAATCAAAATGATTAATGAATTATTCATAATTCTAGCGAGCATCATATTTATTTTTCAGTAAATTCATATCTATACCGAATTTTGATTTGAACGTTTCATGTTTCGAGCTCCTTGTCAAGAACATGGTTTGTACTAGTGGAAATAAATAAGGAGTCAATAGCCATTCTCCTTTTTTTCAGGAGAGACTAAAAACGTGTTATAAATGGGGTCACTGCAAACCCAAATTTGATCTATTTTTCAATATTAATTTAAAACATAATAACAGATAAACATTTTGACTATGAGGAAACCAATTCTTCTGAAGTCTCTTTTTTAATTCAAAAATGTGTACATTTTTAAATATGCAAATTGTGCCACTCTGCTTGGTACAAGCGCTATTCACTTCTTCAATTTCCTTCTAAATAAAATATTAAAATCACATTTTCTTTCACCAGTGTAAAAAGTAGGTATTTTAATATTGAAAACTTCAATTATTTAAACCATGCAAACACCCTATTCAGCTGTACCAATAAAAAGGCACTTTATGGTATATATTCATTCCATATCAAAGTAAAAGAAGCATATTTCAAAGAAATCTAAAATTGTTTTGTACATTACTTACTATTGAATTCAAGGGACAACAAAGTATTTAAAAATAATTATTCAGTCTAGACAAAATTGAAATCGTAAAATTTAAATCGTAATCGATATTTTCCTCTTAAATGTAGTATTTAAATTTATTCAAATATTTTAATATTTCAAAGAATGCATAGTAAATCAATGAATTATACTACAATATACTATTTTTTTAACAATTCGACTGTCGTTGTAGGATTTTTACAATGATTTAACAATTGTATATATGATTATCAAAATAAACTTTTTTTTATTTATATTTCAAATTTCTGTGTAGTGTTCTCTGTTTATGAAATAAATGAAAATATGTATCTCAGATGGTTTTATTAATTACTTTTCACATAATGTTCATTAAAGTTATTCTTCCACCTAAATAAAAAAAAGATCCTAATCACTTTGATTGACTAGGCTTAACACTGATTAGCTTCCACCACTTTAATGACTGTAATTATTATTATTTTTCCTATATTTTTGTTTACTTGTAAGTTTATCTCCGTTGAAATGAGAAATAAGCAATTTATTATTTTATCCTATGTTACATTGTATCACATTAGTAGTTGAAGAAAGTAATTCATTCAGGTTAATAAAATAATTATTTTTCCACTTTGAAAAATACTACCATAAAAACCTCCTCTGGCTGGAATGTGTATTATGATCTATGTATTCATATTGCTTACAGTATCGATTTTACAAGATAATGACAGTAGTTCTGAAAGTTCTGAAAGTTCATTCTATGTAAGTCGAGTTTGTCCTTTCTGTCAGGCTTAGAACCGATCACAACAAGAGGGTCGTATTGCATGGTTTAGTCCTTAGTTAGACTTCGCTGTAGGCAAAAGAGAAGCTCTAGTGAAACTTCTTTGTAGAAAAGTATCTCGTCTGCTATAAGTTGAAGTCAGTTCTGAAAAGCTCGTTTGCTTGTCAGCGATCGATCGACGTATCGGAAAGCACTTCACTCCTCGTTTTAGCTTTCTTTGTGGAGCTGAGCTTTCACGTCACGTTCAACCACAAACTGGCTCCTTTTATTTTGTCTCTCTTTTGGATGTTGCATTTTGGCGATTTGTCTGACGTCTGGTTAACACTTGAGTTGCAGAGAACGTTTAGGAACTTTTATTTTATTGTATGTGAAATTTCTTTGTTTTTTTTTTGTTTTAAAACGTTAAAGGTTTAAAAGGAATTGAAAATTAAAGCATTTGTAGTGAAATAACTTTAAATTGAAAAATGTTTAAAAAATGTAATCATAAAAATAAAATATTTTTAAATTTAAAATACGGGAAATCTCGAGCTACGAGCTGAAAAAGGTCCCGGGCTGAAAAACACTGGACCTTAAAAAGCTCGCGGATCAAAAATAGACCGCAATATTTGATATATATATATATATATGCTCGAACACAATATTACTTTACTCATTTCAGCCAATTTTTAATATATGCAAGACGGTGATACACAAAAAAAACACTATTTCTGAAAAAGTATGACATGTTTTTTTTCTCGATCCCCATGCTTTTTCTCGGCCCGTTAAATTTTTTTTTGCCTCGCGAGCATTTTCCGGCGTCCGAGATCTTTCGTAGCTCGCCTACCGGCTCATGGCTCGACGCTACCAGCACCTGAAAAATCTCGACTGACATGGGTCGAGCTTTTACAAAACCCTACAAGGAACCATCAAAGTTAGTCAAATAAATCATCGAACTTCTAATGCTGCATTCTGCACTAGATACAATGCTCTACAATTTTTCATCTGGCGTCATTAACTTTGCTTAATCCCCTAACGAGGTATTTCGAAAAAACTGTGCACAAGTATTTTGTCCTTCCTAATATTTAATAAAGTGTCAACTTTGGCAGGTCGTATAAGTCATGAAATATCAGGGTTAGGTCATTTCTATTTTTTCACAATTACTCGAAATAACATCTATTTCCATTTATATAGAGAATTTTTTTTTAAATTAAACGGTCGAGTTCAATTTTGCTATGACAAGGAGGGTTAGAATATGCAAACACGATTTCCGGAACTTAAAACCCAGGCGGAAAAATTATATACACTTTATATATAGTGTGAAGTTTTATATATAATATTCATTTGTTTTATACAAAAATGTATAAAACAAATCAATATTATATATAATACTTCACACTATATGTAAACTATATATAATATTTCTGCCTGGGAAATATATATTTCCTGTACTCTTATAGCTGTAATTTGCAGCAAATTATGAATTTGCCTAGACTATAATTGAATATTTTATTCGGTACTGCAGGCACACCATTTTGAACGAAATGGTAACATTAAATAAAATTCCTTTTAAAATATATCACATTTAAAAGTGAAAAAGGCCCATCATTTTTCAAATTGTTGCTTCCAAATTGTTCCGGCATATTTTACCGAATATACATTTTTTCTTTTGGCATACTTTGCTGAATTGATAGATTGATATGGAAGAACTAGCCTTTACATTTTTAATCCGAAGATAAATTCTTAAAATTATTGTAATTAACCTAGAATTCTTTGGAACTCACCATGAATTCGAACTTTTGCATATTTTGCCGGAAGTCAATACTCCACCTTCATAATATAGCCCTTTTTTCAAAATGTTGAAAATTGTACACAATCGCGTTCTTTTATGCAGGTTTCCTGTTTCCGTTTCTATAAACTTTCTCTAATTGCTCCTACATATAGTCTGAAAAAATGCATACGCATTCACAATTAAGTTATTAGTTTTCTTTTCTCAAATTAAATTAGTACAATTTTCATAGTTCACTAGTACATAATCCCTGAAATTTCACTAATCTATATATCTAGAGCTTAGCAGAAAAAAAGTAGATTAGGAGAAAAAAAGTTATCATAATAAATTATTTTCATCTAAGTAATCTACTTCTCTCATACGAAAATTGTAAAAATACTTTAGATTTATGACAGTATTATTTACCATTTAGAAGCACCAGAAAATTACTGATTACGCAAATAATAGGTACAGCCTCATTCTGTTTATACAGAAACTTGACCAATAATTTCTTCCAGATGAGAGATTTATGTGAGAAAAACGTAACCGTAAAATTTCTTAAATTTTATTCTGCACAGTCGCATGAAGAATAAACAAATAATAGCATATACAATATCATAAAATGTAAGTACGTACCTTGGCATACCATTTATCATGTATTATTTCTCGATGATATTACTGAACAGCTAAATAGTTGAAGACAGTAATATTATGAAAATAAAGAAAAATGTAGTTAGGTAATATGTATCGTAATATTTTGTTCTGATTCTTAAAAAAATTATAGTGGTCCAGGATTGTACCGAGCCTGAAATAATAATAGGCCAATACTGAGCCAGCATTACATAACTAGTTCCTACTTTTATACGGTGTATAATCAAAAGAGAATGTACCCAAAAATTGTGCATACATCTATATTAGGCAAAAAATTTTTTTTTTATATGGGTAACCCTACAGTCTGTATTGCCCATGTATCCGCTTAAGGTGGTTGTCACGAGACAATAACATACAAAGGTTTACGCTCAGATAGATGCAAGAAATGACAAGTTTTCTCCTGACCAATGGTGAACAATTTTTATTGAGATTGTACACTCATATAGAAGCGTCCTATATGCGAATACACAGATTCACAGTAACAGTTCGTAAGGGAACGATCGTGGCAATTTCGCATTTTCATTCTCGGAGAAAATTGTGTTGATGGCGTTGAGAGTTATAGACTCATTCTCTATGGAACTGTTGTCTAAGTTCTAATAAATACTAAGTGTCAGTGTTGCCACATAGTCACTGCCTACCCCCACCATGCGCCACGCGAGAACAGAAACATTATTCTTTACAGCATTATATCTTTTATACTAAACGGTCAATAATTGTTATCTTCAAAAATAATATACTTACGATATTTTTCTTTATATCTGTAGTTTTCCAGCTCAATGGTAAGCTTCGTTTCCATAATAGACTTTGTTATTTGGTGATTGCCCATGTTAGCTATGGGAGACCCATGCAAAAAGTACTAAACATAATTCATCGTATTTGACTTTTGAAACGGTCGAATCAGCTGAATAGCTTATGAATCGTTAAATAACAATATTTGCTACATATTATTATTGCTCGTATTTTGAAAATTTTAGACAATCCGTAAGTGGGGTCCCATTTCGGCACAACTACCTTAAGTTGAATTATTCGTGCACTTGAGCAGTAGTAATGTATCGTCGCTCGAATGGTTTGCGAAACAGACTATTAATATTGGGACAGTCACGGATACACGGTCGCCATCTCTCTCTCATAGTTTTGAGAGTTTTTTTGATTATGGTTATTAGGAGGATTCACTCTAGGAAGCATGAATGGATACAAACGTCTAAATACGATTATTCCAAGGATGTACTTGCGATTCTCATCTGTTCCTACGTCGCAGTATCGTCCTAGTGGCAAGCGAAAAGTTTAATTGGGATTCATTAAAATTTCGTCAATCACTGAATATGAGGACGAATTCTTTAGTTATTCCCGAGGTTTTCGATATAAAATATTGGGCCTGCGTATCAATTGTGCACGCTCTTATGTTTTATCGAATTACGTGGCGTTTTTTTGAGACTAATTTTTACGCGTTCTTCTATTTAGCTTTTCTATTTCAATTGCAATAGCCCTTTTTCTGATTAATGTATACAACCCTAAATAAATTCATATATTTTTACCAAGAACTTTGCAATATTTCACCAAATACTTAGTACTTAGCACTGTGAGTTGGAGAAAAAGAGTTATTTTATTTTGAAGGATTTTGAATAGGTAATAAATATACTGGAGTTAAAACTAGACTTAAATTGCATTATTCATATAATTAAAGGTATAAATACAAATTTACATTTATTATATTATCATATTGTTACAATTATCGACAGGATTATTTAAAATCACTAAGGAGAAACACACAATTATAATGAGGATCCTCATTGTCTTGCAATGAAGTTGTAATTAATGAATATTCTACAAAATTTGGAAATTTTTTAAAGTAGTCGCGATCTTATTTGTCTTTCTTAATTGTTTATAGTCCATAACTCTGTTTCTTACAAATGATGATTTCAAGAAATACTTAAGATTTACTACATTATTATTTGTATACATTTTAGAGGGAACGATAATTATTACGTAATGGAAGAATCAGTGTTTGTTGTAAAATATAACATTTTATCTTTTTTATTTTACGTAGAAAAGAGGAGAGTAGAGTTGAAAGTAAAGTTAAAAGTTGGGCTAACTTGATTTTGTGTGCAATTTAGTAAACACGTAGCAGTGTAAAAAGAAATAAAAATCTTTTAAAATTCTTATTTTTTAAGTCATAGGAGACTAAATTTCATTACAAACTGTGATCAAAAACACTGGAGTTTTGAATACGTAGGAAATGTTTCGAAAAATAATAGGTTATTTATTTCTCCTGATAATTTAGCTAAATGAAGTTAGCCTAATTCGTAACGGTAAAGAAAAGATAGTCTATTCTTCGTAGAATCCATCGATATTATCTCGTCATAATTAACTATAACATAATAATCTGTGAAAAATTATCAAACATTTCCAAAATATTTCAAGACCGCGCATATTACGTACGATCTTTTATACATTTCTTGGCAAAATCTACTCGAAATCGAATAAATAATA
>NC_046660.1:98365340-98377883 GCF_010883055.1 Belonocnema kinseyi | reverse complement strand
ATCATTTAGGATAGCTGTGAATATCTTATAAAGCGTGTTCAGACAAGTTATTGGCCTGTAGTTCTTCGGGTCAGATAAGTTTCCTATTTTCGGCAGGAGTATAGTGCGCCCTTCCACCAACCACTCTGGAATCGGCTCTTCCGACTTCAAATATGAGGTGAAAATACGGGCCAAATGCTGATGAGTTGAAAAAAACTTCTTCCACCAGAAGGTTTTGATACAATCTGGTCCCGGTGCGGAATAGTTCCTCATCCCTCTTAATACTTTTTTCATCTCCTCGGTAGTGATAGGTGGGCATTTTTTATCAAGTGTTATGAGGGCAACACATAACTCCTTGAAGCTATTTATATTTTCTGAGTCTTCGTCCAGTCTGTGCTGAACTTCGTAGACTTCTCTCAAAAATGCTTCGACCTCCTCTGGTTTGGGTGTGTGTTCAACAGTAACTGGAGGTTCTTGAAAGATTCGAGATGGGTCAGAGAGAAACTGTTGATTTTCTCTGACCCACCTCTCCCTCCGCTCTAGACTTCTCTTAGCGTCAGATAGTATACGTATTCTCTCAACAATATGCTGCCTGATGGTCAGCCTTGGCGTTAAAATTCCTGCCAGATGTGATGTAGTCAATCACACATTGAATGCGCGACGCGTACTGTCTTGCTCAGCCTATCTTTATGGCAAGTTGATGCATTCGTCTTTTGGTCTTATGATCAGACGTTGGTTTTGTTTTACGGTTCGTATCGGCCAAAGCTCTCGCTGCATTATACACACAATAATTGACAGCCCAGAGGTCGGATTCACCGAAAAAATGTCCACGAACCTCGTCATCCATTTCAGCCAGATCTTTAGGCTTGAGAGAAACCTTGGTGTTGATGTTTCTCCGGGTCGTAAAGCATCGCTCTTCATCTATTGGATGCCTGCCCGTGGTCGGTCTTAGTGTCGCCTCTCCTTCTTTGTTGCCGGCTTGTACTAGCTGTGGTAGAGTAGGCATTCCGCTTACATAGCCCCTTTTACGGAGTAGTTCAGCATGGTTTCGCAGACGTTGCTGCGAAAAGTGCGATAGCTCAGGGTGTTTCTCGCACCACAGAGCATGCAGCCGTGCCATGTAACCCCGTTCACGGGCCACACTCGCATCCCAGCACTCTAGCAAGCCGTGATTCAATTGCTCCGTCCACCCAAAGGTCGCGAGATCCCGCCGATCCATCGCATTTAATCCATTTTCATTGGCTCCCCCAGCTCTAGATTGGTCGGCATTATTGGCCGACCCATTGTCGGGATCCCTGCGCGTTCTGTTGTTTTGAACCGCACTTACTACAACTATGTTTGGTGTTGTCATTGTTGTTCCCACGAGAAGCTAGGGAAACGGGTTCGTCCATCCTTGTAGAGCCCCTCATGCAAGGATAAGGCTGCGTACTCTGAGAGGTCGCCCGGTACCCCAGAGTCACTGTTCTAAACACCTCACCCAGGTGCCATTCAGCTTTCGGCACGGTTTGCACATCTCCGTTTGGGGGTTAATTCCTTCGGGACCACCCCTGGACAATTGTCCGCGACTGCCTATTTATTTTTGTAACCATATTCAGCAGAAACCCTTGGTACAGGGACCCTCTATCCGCAACCCGAGGACGCGTTCGGTGGCTTTGTCATAGGCCCTTCGGTTTGATTCTATAGGAATAAAAAACGAACCGAATTTGTATATATGTATAAACTGTGTGCTTTCATTTCGCATATAAAAAAGTATTGTGGAAAATAAAATTTTGTCAGAATAGTCTCAAATTGAGCTTGATTATTACCCTGAAACAGGACTACTTTTTGACTTAATTTTTGAAAAATATCAGAGATACTTTTGAGCTAATATTATAATTTAAATTCTTATTTTTGTGTATATTTATATTAAGATAAAATTGAAAAAGTAAAATCGCATCCCTTGAAGGCTAAAAGTAAAATGTACTTCAACCAAATTTCTAGTTCATTTTTTATTTAACAGTTTTTAGATAATTTAGGTCTTAAAATGCGTAATTAATTTGTTTATGTGTAAATATATAAATATATAGCAGCCAGAACAAGCCGGCAACAGAAAAAGAGAGGCGACACTCAGACTAACCGCAAGCGGGCACCCAATAGATGAAAACTGATACTTCAGGACCTGGAAAAACATCAACATTCCGGTTTCTCTCAAGCGCAAAGATCAGGCTGAACTTGATGACGAGCTTCGTGAAGATTTTTCCAAAGAATCCAATCTCTAGACTATCAGCTGTGGTGTGCACAATGCAGTGAGAGCTTCGGCAGCTGCGTACCGTAAAACAAAGCCAATGACTGATCATAAGACCAAAAGACGAATGCATCTACTCAACACAAGGATAGGCTGAGAAAGGCAGTACGTGTCCCTCCTTCAGATTGTGATTAACTGCATAACATCTGGCTGGAATTTCACCGCCAAAGTTCGACAGTTTGCGCGCGAACTGCCGATCCGTTATCACACACTGAACAATTCAAAGCTGCTGACTACTACGCAGAATATGGTTGACAGAACACGGGAGAGAAGTGTACAAAGTTCTTCATTAGCTAGAAGAAGACTCAAAGAACATAAATAGTTTCAAGGAGCTTTGCAATGCCCTTAAAAAATCTAAACATGAATTTCCACCCCCAATTCCGAGGAGGTGAAAAAAGTATTAAGAGGCATGAAGAACTATTCCGCTCCGGGAAGACATGGTATCAAGACCTTCTGGTGAAAGAAGTTTTCTTCAACCCACTAGCATCTAGCCCTCATTTTCACCTCATGTCTAAAGTCAGAAGATCCTACTTCGGAGTAGTTGGTGGAATGGCGCACAGTACTCCTTCCAAAGATGAGCGACTTAACTAACCCGAAAAATTACAGGCCAATCACTTATCTAAACACACGTTATAAGATATTCAAGCTATCCTACATGATAGGATTATTCGGGCAATCAAACCTATGTGGCAAGAAGTATACGAACAATGCGACTCAAAGAAAGGCGTAGCAAGATCTCGGGAGAACTTGCTCATTGATATATGTGTCTGCAAAGGCGCAGCATTATACCAGTGAGGTCCATCGATTGCCTGGATTGATTACCGTAAAGCTTTCGATTCGACCTCTGATAGACTTATTATCTGTCTTTTGGAAAGCTTAAAGATTCATCCGCACATCGAGAGGTGCATAGAGACGTTAATGCCACTTTGGAATACCATATTTACTATCTCATCTGGAAAACATCGTGCGAACACTAAGAGCGCCACCTTTTAGAGAGGTGACTTTTAGGGCAACATCATAATCCAGCTCCTCTTTTGGTCCATATAATTGCCACTATCTGTCGCTCTTCGCCATTCCGAAGGGTATGTTTGCGGCAAACGTGGAAATCAAAAGAATAAGGTCAATCATGTATTTTACATGGATAATATTAAGATATATGCTAAAAATGAAGATCGACTACACCAAGCTCTGGAGATTGTCAAGGAATACTCTAAGGATATTGGCATAGATTTCGGGTTAGGAAAATCCGCCAAGCTTTATTCGGAGCGAGGAAAACTTAAAGGCATCTCCGAAGACCCTGAGCTCGTCGACGGAAGTGCTATACGACACCTTCGCACTGGAGAGACGTATAGATGCTTAAGTGTGTCACAGAGCCATATTCAAGATGTGACATCTATAAAGGATATTCTCCGAATCAGGTACAAACGTCTCATCCGGCAGAATTGGCCTTCTGAACTGTCGGAGAGGAACAAAATGTCTGCAGCAAACACCCTTGCCGTCACCGTATCACGATATTTATTTGTAATGGTTCCATGAACGAATGATGAAACGAAAGGATCTGCAGATGAATATAAGCATGCACTTTACGTGTTCTGTTCCAAGACTTTACATTTCACGTCGTCAAGGTGCCCGAAGAATACTAAATCTTAAATGTCTTCACAACTGGATTATTCTGGGTGCAACACATATATAACACGAAGAGGTAGGCAAAGGAGCGTTTCTGTATAAATCGGCAAGAGAACCTGCTGAAACACTTGAACCTGACTTCAATATAATGGGTAAGCAAAATGCATCAAATCTTATCTATCTCGAGTCCTCACTCCTGAAAGCGCGGATTAGGAAATCAAAGAAGAAAAACTTCCGTGAACAGCTCCTCGACAAAAGATTATCTTCCACAGAATTTTGGAGGATCAGTCGATGTGGTATGAGTTAACGTTTGCTTTCCTTTAATCACTCGGATTAAACTAGGGCACTCAGTGTTTCAATTTGGCATGTCGAGACGGTGTTATTTCAACTTTAGAAAATCATCGCTACATTTTGTGCCAAGATATTCCCGATGATAGTTGCAGACCATGCCATGTACAATTCCAGCATCTAGGACACATACTATATAGTTGTCCAACTCTACGCGAAAATTACCTACATCCAAAGGCACAATGCGGGACTTACGGTCTCTGTCAGTCTTACGGCATTAGCCTTAATACTGCTCCGCTAAATTTTCCCAAGGAAATCCATTCAGTTCTCGAGAATGAGAGGTTCCGTATATGCTGGAAATTCACATTCGGGAGAATTGTTTCTGTTGCGCGCTCAAGACCTGACATAGTTCTCCTTGTCTTCGAGAAACGAATTATGTTTGTTATCAAATTTTCGGCAGCAGCTGACAAAAAATCATAGCCAGGAAGAATGAAAAGAAAGATAGGTATAGAGACCTTACAAGGGACTTGAAACGGTTATAGCCGAAATATTCTGTTAAGCTAACCGTCCTTATCATCGAGTCTCATCATCTCCGTGTCCTCAGAGTACACGAGAGTCTTGCCGGATCATCGTATTAAGTCCGTCTTAGACTGTAACCATCTATCTCACCATCGTGAGACGTGGTTACAGCTAGAATTTTAACGCGATTAGGCTGAGAGCAGGTGCATTTTTAAGATTTCCACCATCTCCCGGTAAAATCCCGCATTTTTACTTATGACAAAAAATATATATATCATTTAAAAAATGGTTAAACAACCACTGCATGGTCCTTCTAGGATCAACAGTCATTTGAAAATGACACTGGCTTCCAGTAGATCCACGGTAAATCACTTATGACCACTTTTTACGATTGTGAGATAGGTGGTAACATGACGCGATGAAACCACAACCACAGGCCGGTGAACCCTTCGAGTGTATTGAGGACACGAAGCGATAGAAGGTATAGCTTTAACGTTACGAACCAGTGATAGCTTCGCAACTCCAAGAACACCTTTTACAAGGATAATTACTTTAACCAAATATTTTGAATACAGTCGTTCCAGCTCCCTTTTGAGGTCTTGATACCTCTCCTCCTTACCCTTCTCCTTAGCAGTGATTTTGTAGTCGGCTGGAGCCAAGAACTCGATCACCAATATAGTTCGTTTTTTTTGAAGTCTTGAAGAACGATATCAGGACGCTAGTGAGCAACAGAGATGGCTTTCCGAAAATTTTAGTTCCAGAAAATTTGGCACTTCTCGTTTTGGACAATTCATTATCTCCCTCGGAGGGTTTGGCAGGGTAGGTTCGCGACCAACAACGTAAGAGCGACAAAGATGGTAATAAAGCACTCTTAGGGCCACATTCTGTCTCCAGAGATACGTAGTTTCCACGTGGGTGGGATACCTAGATAATGTCTGCTCTAAGTACTCCTCAGCGTGAGCATGACAGGCTCTGCACCTATTGCTGGGAACTTCTTGACATAAAATGCGGACGCGGAACATGCAGTCTGATAAGTCCCTGAAAATGAAACACGGAGACGTTTTTTTGGCCATAGTCGGTTTTATTTTTCTACACACTTTCCTTTTAGGTCAATACAGCGAGTCCAACGATTTTCTAACTTTTTGATACCGTCCGAAAAGTACTCGATCGGAAGGTCTCCAAAATACGTCTCAGTTTCAGCTATGAGCTCCTCATTTGAGTAAAAACGCTTACCAGTGAGCCATCTCTTTAGGTTAGGGAACAAGTAATAGTCGCTGGGGGCCAGGTCTGGTGAATACGGTGACTGATGAACCAATTCGAAGACGATTTCATGCAATTTTGCTTGTGCAACTAAGCATCTGCTGGGAAGTTGTCACACGCATTCGTTTTTGGTCCACTGTGAGCAAACGCGGCACCCATCGCGCGCAGAGCATCTTCATGCCCAAAACTAAATGCACGATATTGCCCACACGTTCCAATGATATGCCTACAGCATTAGCTACCTCTCTCAATTTAAATTTGGGATCATTCAACATCATATCATCGATTTTTTCGACATTTTCTGGTGCAGTGACCTCTTTTGGGCGCCTAGATCGTTCAGCATCAATTGTGCTCGTACGGCCACAACGAAACTCGGTAAACCACTTATGAATCGTTCCAATCGACGGTGCAGAGTACGGGTAATACTTATCCAGCTTGGCCTTGGTCTCGGATATCGTTTTCTTGCGAAGATAGTAATGTTTGATCAAAACTCGAAACTCAGATTTTTCCATATTAAAAAAATCTCGGAGGTTAGTCGCTTCTGAGTGCTGTAACTTGTAAATGCGTTAACATAAATGGCTGAAGTTTTGACAGGCGTCCTTGGAAGGATCAAGCTCGACGAAAATGGTTCACATTAGTGAATACTAATGCCATCTCTTAGAATTTTCAGGTACTTAACAGACTGCCTAGTATATTAGGTGGAAATAACACCGCCCTGACAAGCGAAAACGAAATCCCCTGTAGCTCAACTAAGCCCTAATGATTCAAGAAAAACAAAATTTTTCTCTTTTGACAAGGACTGCTCTTCTACATTTGTGTAAAAAATTTCCGTGCATATTCTTGTCAGTAACTTTTCGCGGAATTTTCCAAACTTTGCGTTCTTCACTTCGGCTTTTAGAAATGAAGCATCTAGATGGAGTAATGCACTTTTCTCACTTCTGTTATTAAAATTCAGGCCAGGGGTCTCGGATACCTACTCCGTGGCTTTCTAAAGGAACCCTCTACTTCCAATCACTTCGTGGTTCTAGAACATTTTGAAGGAGAGAATCTTTGCCATTTCCAACTATGTAAGCTGTGCTTAAAACAATTCGATTATGAAGACATTGGAGATTCAGAAGTCCGCGTCCGCCTTGAAGGCGTGAAATGTGTTTTCGCTGAAGAGACGAATTGCTACGCAAGCTCTTATGCATATACATGATCTTACATGTAGTGATGTTTAAGGCCTGGGAATTACGAACTTTTACGTTATCATGCTAATGTTGATTATCTAACATTATCGAATTATTGAATCTATTAGTTTGGAGTTACGCAATTTTATAACATCTTGAACACTTTACGTCAAAATATACGGATTTCAATTTATTTATTTTGATGGTTATAAAATGTTTGAAGCTTAATTTTAATTGTATAGAATTTTTTTATGAACTAATTTTTATGTATTTATCTTTTTCGTTCACTTTTACTCAAATGTTCTGGGATATATTCCGTGTGATTTTCAGTCGACCGTGACGATTTCAAATATCTATCAAATTTATTTCCGAAATTACAGCTCTGTACACTATGACACTCAAGCCCAACTGAGGGTAATTTTGAACTTTTACTCATACGGTCAGTTAATAGTATAAACAACATTTACATTTAGTTTTTCTCAGACCCTCAATTTTCCGTTTCATGCATTCATATTGCTTTCCCTGGATGAAAAACTGTTGTTGCGTTTTATCTAACTAAGCCAAGTTCTATCATATTTGTTCCATCTCACTAAATCGTAAAATTTTACACTGAAAGCCTTATTATTTATCCGTTGTTTAGTTTGAGGCTTTGGAAACAAAGAAAAAGTGAGAATAATGTTGAAGTTTGCAATCTACGGACATAACAGAAATCTGCACGCATGCACGAATATTAATGATAATTATTTAATTATTTATTATTATTATCGGCAGTGAGGGGTAAGCTCTTTCGACCGGGTTTTGTGACTTGTAACTGACAACTTTTTTCTTGCTCTACAGACATAGTAAAGTGGCATTTTCATGTATGTGTCAAATAAAACAATTGTTTTTCATTCAATAAGTATTTATTAGTGAGAAGTATGATTACTAGGAGACCAGGAGGAACTAGAAAATACAAGACGCTAACTGAATTTTTGAATAAATAATAATAATAATGTTTACAGTAAATTAAATTATATGTTTCGATAAAACTTTTTGCTCGTGGGTAATAAAACGTTAAGTGTACCATAAAAAGAAATAAAGTTCACCTACTGCTATTACAATATTTAAATTGAGTGTTGAACGTACTCCCTGCAGAAAATTTTAAATTTGCGTTCGTGCAGACACTCTTTAGGGTGTTATTTCCGGTATATTTAACTTCCGACCGGAGGATGAAATGTATTCATCAATCAGGTAGCCCTGTCGATAGGGTCTTCGTTGCTGCGTTATTTCGCGTAGTGTCGTTACACCATACGGTATAACCCCGGCTCTTGTCTTTGACGGAGTATCTGCTTACGCATAACATGTTACTCAAGCGAGGCTTTTGTAGCCATTTCATCCCCTACGACAAAGGTACTAACATGGAAAGTATGAGCAAGGGTTGAAACGATGCATAATTAATGCTAGTAACCCGTCTTGCCGATGCGATGAGCTAATTAAGTATTTGCTCAAACCCGCATCGACATCATCGATCCTCGTCTCATGAGTTAAAAATACAGTGAAGCAAGAAAAAGTCTCCTACTATGAGAATTTCTCGAATTAAATTATCTTTGCGTCTGCTTGAAAATGAAACATTTGCTCTTGTCTTTTTGTCTGATAATGTCGAAAAAATCCTGAAATTACCCATTTCTTTTACATTTTTCAGCCTTCTCCAAGGCCGGAGAAAATCGATGGCAAGGTGATTGATGGGCACGTAATTCCTAATCACGTACTCTTCACAAGACCTACCCCGAATGATACACCCTACGAGACTCTTGCTAGCAGCGACAATATGAAAGTTACTATTAGCTTCTATACGGTAGGAGAGGGTAAAAACAAAACAGGTGAATATATTATAGTAAATTTTCTAATCTCTCATATCATTGATAATAGACTATTAAACACGATAGATACGTATTTGGTATTGTAATATTACTTGTACACAATTTTTGCAATAATTAAAATTTTCATTTGACTTCAATAAAATTATTTATTAGTGACATTCTGAGTCAGAAAATCCGATTAAGATCTTATTTTAGGATTCCGAATAAATTTGGTCACTGATTGGACTTTAAAAAAATGCCAAGAGTAGTTGTTACTTTAGTACTGCTTTGTTTTATGTTGAGATTTCATTGGCACTTTTTTACTATCCATTAGATTTGAATCCCATCTTATATAATCCAATTGAATTTTTCCTACGTAAGTTTGAACTCTAAAACCTTGAAAAATCGTTATCCGTATTTATATACATATCTCTGAGATACAACTGAATTAAAAAGATTCATTGAAATACCGGATGAAATAATTGATTAAGGCAATACGCAAATGGCACGTAATTTTTTAATTAAATTCTTTAAATTCCAGTTTACGTCAAGTCTAACACCTTGATAGGAGACGAAACCCATCCAACTGGCGTTGTTCTCGCGGAAATCATAAAAGCGAACATTCCTGTTAAAAACGGTGTGGTCCACCTCATTCAGCGTCCGCTTATGATCGTTGATACCACAATTACAGAGTTCCTGCAGGTCAGTACCCGTTAATATCCATTAAACACACGCATTAAGTTTAATTTCGAAAGATAACGATTTACCTCAACTTTTGTTTCTCATCATAAAAGATGCAATGAGAGGCAAAGATCATATGTGTTGTCCTACCTACATTACAAAAACAGCCGAATCAAAGAATCCAAATTATTTTTTACGTATAATTTTATGAACCACAGAAAAATAATGCTTACAAATTATTTCGCTACTCATAAACTGTTCATTCCTATAGCTGCAGTTAAATACTTTTCCTGAAGAATGATAATATTATCTTTTCAGAAACAAAGTTTCGTTCCTTACCCGTTTCTTTAAACGGAATTGAATGTAGTAGAAGATGAGGAAATTATTGTTTCCAAGGGTGAAAGGCTGCACTTACTGAAAGCAAGAGTTTTCACTTCTGCAGTAATTTAATTTACACCAAAATAATCAGAGGATAGTATGAGATGAATTCTGTTCATCATCTCTCTCTTTTTCAGTCTCCGCTTCTGTATTCTCCCAATGAATTGTAAAGGAGATGCTCTGCCTTCAAAAGGACCATTTCTCGAGAGTCCGTTTGATACCCACAAAAGCTTTTAGGCCCGACAAGGTCACACTGGGAGTATTTGAAATGTCCCTGCTCTTTACTCAACCCCATAGTGTATCCCTTTAGTTCCCGTCTACGCCTCTCTCTTGCTCTTTCGTCTTTAGTTTCTCATGTCTTTTTGACTAAACCGCGAGACGATGTGTTCAGAAAGTCGGGTAGGATCTATGTTATATAATGGAATAGTCCCCACGCCCTCACTTGCTCTTTGGTAATTTTCAACCTTTGCCACCTTCTTTTTACATTCTCCAGATTTTAAGATGAAAAGTTGAAATCTTAAGGACAGCAGTTTATTGACGTTTTCAAATCACAAGCTATCACCAATGTTAAATTTTAATTATTCTATCCTATAAAATTCTACCGTGCATAACAAGAAAAAATTCTTAACAACATAACTAAGTAATATTCGGCATTTGACTCATTGATTTTCATTTGTCTTTAATTCATTTAAATTCAAAAAATTTCTCATAAGGCATACAAATTTTGAAGAAAAAAAAAACAATTGTAGGACTTCTCAAGCACTTTTGTTTCTATTTGGACTTTGTTTTAACTGAGGAGAGCACATCTCTCTAAAAGTCATATTATCCTTGGCAACAGAACTTTTCTTGCCACAAAATCCATCACAAAATTTCTTTTACACAATTTAAAGCGATCAGTAATCTATGCAACCATAGGAAAAAACTTTCATACTTAAAATAAACGAAACTATTCCTAATACAATTACGCATTATCAAACAAATAGCGTCCCTAATAACCATGATTTTGATGCAACTCTATATCACTATGATTTGCTCACTCCAAAGAAGAGCATAATCCTAATATTTCTGATGATTTAATTGTATCAAGTTGCAGAAAAAAATCAGAATTTCGTTGGTCGGAAAACTATGTTTTGTTATAAACGAGTTTTAAATAATTGCTCAGAGCCTTCATGAGTGTTGATTTTCAGCTTGTAATTGTATTATGGAGCTCTGACTGAAAGCCAACTAGAGCGCGTCTCTTGAGGAAAGTTCAAAACTGCAAATGAAAAAGAAAAAATCGATGTTTCACTAAACAGAGTGAAATTCTCTGCTGAAATTCTGCGAATGTTAAATATCCAAAAGTTAATACTAGTGGATTTACTCTTTAATATTGAATCATGGGGTACATGAGGATGATTAAATCCATAGGGCATGGCCATGTCAAAACAATATCATCCCCTTTGAAATTAGTTCGGCTTGGCCTACTCACTGTGGCATGCGTCACGTCCACGTGATGAAGCGTGTCAACTGAAATATCAAGCATACGAATACTAAGGCCTTCTTCTCATCCCGACGCCTGTCCTTCTCTCTATTTCCCTTTACATATATTGTTCTCTGTTTCCATCTCTGCCTCATGCACTACATGCAGAGAATTCCAAATTTAAGGAATAACCCGATACGGCAGTCATTCCATTTTCAATGTCTTAAAAGCGGTAAAGTTTCGCAGAATTTTCATTTGAATGTATATAAAAGCTCAATTCACGTTTCACTGAAATTGAGGAACTAATGGGCCCACTTATGGTATTTAAAGCAACAATGAAACGCTGCCTCCCGGGAGTCGAGAGATATAAATTATTTGTATGGGTAGTCTGGCGCGCAACTCGGCTAGAAAGCGGTTGAGATTTTCAGAGCAGAAGTGGAATTTAATGGTTTACACAATGTCCATGAACATTTCATGTGATATTGTTTAGTTTATTCAAGTCCAATACGTATATCTGTAATTTATCGCCTTTTGAAGAATAAGTAGAATTTAACTACCGGATGCAATAACACGATGTGCATTAGGGCAACCCAAAACCCCAATGTTATTTTTTTTATTACTTACCACCTGAACTTGTTCAAATCGGTAAAAAATGCATCTTTTTTGTTTTGTTTAAAAATAATTTTAAATCGCGGTTCGATGGCATGATACAGCATACACATGATTAGAGCTTCTGATAAAAAATTGGACTGATAATATTATCGGTGAACGTGAAAAAGTACCCTTTATATGGGTTGAAATATGTTAAATTGTTTTTGTGTGATCATAAAATTAGTTTACTTTGTTATGTTGTCAAGTACATAGTGTCTCAGCGTCCTGAAATTTGTTATGTGTAGTTAAATATATTTCATAAGCTTGGCTAGTGATTCTCAAATGTCGAAATGATCCATTTTTTCTGGGACATTGGACACTCTGAACAGCCTTTCAGGAATGGGGTTTTTTCGGTCACCCTAATATACATAGGCTGTCATGCAACTGGATTTTCCTTTGTTCCATGTGTTT
>NC_046660.1:98334139-98365240 GCF_010883055.1 Belonocnema kinseyi | reverse complement strand
CTTATTTATTCAAGGATATGTCTCTGTTAGTAAATATTTGGGTCCAACAAACCGACTACTTCATTTTCATCTCCAGACCTTAAAGGTCTCTATTTTTCTTAGTTTATGTGGTCCCTTAAATTGAAGGCCGCCTAACAATTTTTTCTCTCGGATTTTCTAGATAGCTACGTTTTTCGATAGAGGTACAGGTTCATTTTTACTCCCTGATTTTTTGGTGGAAAATTCCACTTATTTTGCAAATAATCTCTAATTGAATATTGACGTATTCGATTTTTTGTTTTTTATATCTCGTGAACGAATAGAGATAACTGAACCATTTTTTTAATGAAGCTAAAAACTTTATATTTCTTAGTTAACAACAATGAGATTGTATTCTCTTTACGCATAAAATGTTACTGAGCATATTAAAAGTTAGTAACCTCTTATATTAGGGAAATTATTATTGTTTTTCTGATGACGCCCGGCCTCCAGCGCGCTTGCAAAGGGTGATTGCGAGAAAGCGCCAGCAATTGTTTTAAAAAATGTTAACTTAAAGAAACTACATTTTTAGAACAACTTTCTTAATTTAACAAAAAGATATAAAGTTCTTAGCTTTATTTTTAAAAAATGGTTCAGTTATAAGCGCCTAACATTGCTCTCTATACGGAGAAAAATAAATATTGAAAAGCAGATATTAAGAACTTTGATATTTAACCATAATATATAGATATTACGGCATAATATCTAATATCTTCTATTTAACATACAAATTATTAAAGAGCAATATCTGTTCATATCGAAAGTATAAAATGTGTGATATTAACAGTTAATATCTAAGATATTAAAAAAGCGACATTTTATCGGAGAAAGGTCGCTGGCGTGTGGCGTGGCGACAAAAGATTTTAACCCCGTTTTGTCTGTATCTTGAGCTTTCGTCGTGTGGTTTTTCGGATATATATTGCACTATAAGTTTTGGTGGAAAATGGATTAAATGTTTTTGCATATGTCATAATTTTCTCAAGAAAATGAGAACTCAGCTATAGGCATTTTTCATATTAGCCTTGAACAGTGTGTTATCTGTTCAACACAAAAATCGCATAATTATGCAAAAAGAGGAATGCTTGAGGATTCGGATTTAAAAAACAGAGGACTACGGTATTAACATTCTTTTACATTTGATAGAAAATGGCATGCTTTGCAGGTAATTTTTGAACAGTTCAAAAATATCTCTTGAATATCTTAGATTCTACCTTTTAATATCTTGGATATTGTCAGGTAAAATTTTCTTTTTAATATCTATGGATGCTTTACTTCAGTATCTAGATTTCTGTCCCATAGTTGAATCGCTGAGATATTATCTATTAATATCTAGATAGTCTGTGCTAACATTTATTTTTTCCGTGTACTTGGTCGATAATGCAAATTTAGGGTATACAGTTGTATAGCTAAACAGATAATTTTTTCGAAGGTTTGTTTGTTTTTCAGGCGTCTGAAGATAAGCTGTTTATGATCTCAGTAGATTGAACTTGATTTGAGAGGATCTGCAAGAAAAATAACTTTTCATTGCCAGTAACTACCGTTATTACAGAATCTGTCTCAATGCAGTGAAGACGTCTGTAATAAAGTTACTTACTAAAGTTAGCAAAGGCGACTCAACTACTGTTCCCAATCGACGTTTCCAAGTCTGCTCCTAATTATTTTAATGCACACGATCTTTATTACTCACCTTTGAAGGCGTTGTGTTACCTCTCCTGAGTGAGTCAAGCCATAAAGTCTCTCATCAAGCTTTTATTCGTTAGATAGCAGAGGTGTTTCCTTTTTTCACATTCTCCAAAGTCCAGTAATCTTGACTTTACGAACCCTTTTTCCATTGAGTTCTTTCTCTGTGACCATTCTTTACTGGCGAAAGAAGCGATTATTTCCAGGACAGGGAAAAGTTTTTTTAGAAGAGCAGGAAATCAGATTTGAGCTCCACTTACAAATATTTTCTTCATTCTCTATTCTAGCATCTATTTGTAAACTCAATCTCTTGCATTTCTCTGATTCCTATTAGCGATTTAAAATACCAACTGTATCCTCGTTTCTCTCACCGACTCAACTTGATGTTGGAATTATTACCTTGTTTTAAAAGTGATCATAAAAACCTATACTACATCATATCCATTTCGGCAAACCAGCTATACAGTTTTTATGCTATTATTTCTCGTCCCATTACTTTGGTTGTAAAATTCTCCATCAATTCACGCGTCGAGCATAACTCGTGAACTTATTTTTTACCGATAGTAATCCCTCGCAAATAGAATCACTAGAGTATCTAATAAAAATATTTGTCAGATATTAGTGTCCATCGCCGTATTCTGAAGGTATTCAAAACCCTTAAGCAGAGAATATTCTGAAATTAATTAATCAAAAATATTAATAAAAGTAAATTTAACTGATGAGTATAAATGAAATTGAATTGTAGGGCAATAATTTTACGGAATTCAAGGTTAGGAAATAAACTTAATGCATGCATGTGAAGTTCTCTCAAATTTATATGAAATTGAAAGGATTGATGCGAATTCAATTTTTTACAGTCAACTCTATTAAATTTAAGTGACTTTGCTTGAATTTAATAAGATTGTATAAATCTCCAGTAATTTGATGGAATTTCAGTGAATCATATGGTATTCGATCGAATTCTATTACGCACTCAGGCGGAAATAGTATACATAGCACACGTAGTGACACAAATTGTATATAATTTTTATTTCTTTTATACATCATCTGGTATAAAACAAATTAAAATAATACACATACATTATTTTCCCTATCCTTGAAAATTTTGGTTTAGTTACAATTTGAGATTCTTTTGCATGTGTGAGCACGTTACCAGGAAATAAAATTGATAATTAAAATTTTTTTTTTAATTTGTTAAAGTAGTTTTTCAATTTTCAGTTTTAAAATGTAAGTTTCGTCATGTAATAAAATCTTCGGGGCTGACTTTAAGGCATAATTATATTATATTATTTATTAATAGTTTTTATATTCCTCTTCTGACATCACCTAAATGCGCATAAGCATAAATCATTCACAAAATTCTTTTGTCATTAATTTCTCAATTTTCGTGTGCGGAAAATACTTCTATGCAAGTAATTTATTCTAGTATTATTCAAACAAATCTTTTGCACAATGACCCATTTATATATTTTTTTTACGTACGTTCATATAAAGTAACTGAATTCAAGTGAACTCATGTCATCTAAAGATAATTCAAGAGAATTCGACGGAATGAAAGATGAACTCTACTGAATTTCAATCCCTATTTGCACCCGTGCCACACATACTTTTTTTGTTATCTCTTATTTAAAAAGAGATGTGTAATTTAGTGCGTAAGAAACTACATAATACTGGAGTTTTTGTAGGAAGTCGTGCAAAAAGTTAATTTAAATCAATTCTAGTAAATTTAGGTTAATTTAAGTAAATGTAATTTAAATTAAAAGTGAATTTAAGTACAATTTAAGTAAGTGTAAGAGAATTTTAAGTTAATTCAACGAAAATTTAATTCAAATGAAGTACATTTATTTACTCAGTCTTCCCAATAAAATTTGTGCTGCAAAATTTGAAACTGTCAAATACTAGCATTTCAATACAGTTAAATTCGTGTTTTGGTTTTTGAGATAATAGATGCCCTGGCTATTTCCAGTCTAAGCGAGAAAACAGTAATATATGTCGCACATTTGTAGAAAAAATAATACATTGTGTCATCTTTTTTAGTTCAAATAAAATTAATTTCTCAAAATCGCACACATCCTCCGAAATATTACCGCTTTTAAAAATGGATGTTTTTTTAAAGACCTAGTATGATTCACTACATTTTGTTAAGCTGTCTATAGAATATTGATTTCAAGCAATTGCCTTCTGTATTCAATACTGAGAATCATCGTCGTCAATTATTATCAAGTTCGCCCTGGGAAATCGATACGTCTTTCGTGCCAACGTTTCCTGAATATTGTGCTTTTTAGTAGCCTTTGTCCAATACTAAAACTAAATCGAAAAGTTTAGTGTACTTTTCTCGACCAGAATGATAAATGTTGCCCATAAAAATTCCCTACGCCAATAGAATCGAGATATTAAGGAGAAGAGACATGTTCTCAAGATCACACTTTAAGGAAAAGACTTTTCATTTAGGCTCTGTATTGATCTAAAAAATAATGTTATTTAATTTTAAGTAAGAAGTTTTTCATGTTCTTTCAACTTCTTTCAACTACATTAGTTTTCCAACAGTTCCAACATTGCATCGTAAACAGGGTATTTACATACAAGATTCAATTTTACTGCACTGCAGTAACGGCAGCCTTGAAAAATAAAATTATTTCCCTCTGCATACTCAATTTCCAAACTTTTCGAGATACTTTTTCTGATGAAACTTGTGCCTCGAATAAGTTCGTACAACTAAAATTACTTATAACGTATTTAACTCAAGTTTCAGGAAAAACTTTTAAATTGGATGTAACAATATGATACACAAAAGGATTCTTTGATACGACTAAAAATCCCTAAATCCATAATTTCCCCAAAAATCCCTGATTATTCGAAATCAGGTAAAGTTTACATCGGCATAGCCGTCACGCTCATAACACATTCGCGTCTGACAGAACTCATCTCATTACATGTCAACATCGATGTTCTCACAAGCATCAACATTGGAATGTTCAGATGATCATCTATCGTCTCAGCAACAGGATTCAGTAACCTGTGGCACGTGTCTGCCTATTGCTTGCACTTAATCTCCTATTCAGTATCGAATCAAAGGGAATATGAAAGTAATGAAGATAAAATACATTCACTTGATAATAATATTATTTCTAATTGCAGAAAAATAAAATAATAGAACTGATAAAACTTAAATTTCGATTCGTAGTAAGGAAATATATATACTCTGAGTGTGTACCCAATGTCAATGTCCCACCATTAACCGCGCATTCAAGCTATCAACCAGTAAAGTAGTAATTGACACTATTAACCCAACGGTCTGAATTTTGTTAGCTATAGTATGGAAATGGCAATTACTATAAATAACTACAGTGAAGAAGACATTGCACCTAATGAATTTATGGAATCGCCTTTTTTAGAGTAAATTATTAGGTATTTTAATTTCGAATAATGACGTCCTCTTGAAGCGCGAAACAATGTCTAAATGAAGTTTTATGGAATGCCTAAAAGTGTATTTTGAAAAATAGTTCAAATAATTTTATATTACCAAATATGTTAATAATATTTGAATCAGTAATAGGAAGAGATAACAATTGTCGAAGAAAACTCAGAACATTTGAATCCACAGTAAAACTTGAAGTAGCAGAAATGTTGAAGCTCAATTTAATCTTCAGTTTGATATGAAAATGATCCAATTTTATTAATCAAAAAAATGTTCGAACCTAACTTCACGATTCTGGAAACGGATACACACGACACAGTTCGATGAAACAAGATATTGGGGTTCAAAACGTTCTAGAGGTCGTATTCCTAAACCGATGTTAAAGCTTTTTTTTAATCTAGTTCAACTTTCAACTAAGTAGTTGCATTCTCAACCAAAAAATTAAATTTTTAACGAAAAAGATAAGTTTTCTAACAAGAAGACAAAGTTTTAACGAAATACCTAAATTTCCAATGAAATTAATCAAATTATACAAGGAATATTTTCTCTAAAATAGTTCAAATGTCAACCAACAGGATGATGTTATAACCAAAATGATGAAAATTTCACCCAGAAATATGAATTTTTGTCCAAGAAGATTAGTTTTGTAACCAAAAACCGAATTTTCAGTCAAACAGTTGAATTGTTAACCAAAAATATGAATTTTCAACCAAATAGTTAAATCTTCACCTAAAGAAACTAATTTTTAACTAAAATGATGAAACTTAAACAAATTAAACAATATTTTGACAATCTAGTTTAACTTTAAACCAAGTAGTTGCTTTTTCAACTAAAACAAGATGAATTTTCAACAGAGAAGATTAATTTTCTACAAAAAAAAAATATTTCTTTAACAAAATACATCTATTTTTAACTAAAAACTATAAAAAATAACAATTTTCGTTGATAATATTTTCTACGCTAATATTATTTCTCAGGGAAGAAAAAAAGTTACTTCACAAAATAAAAAAATTGTATGTTTAAAAACTCGAAATAAATTAACTTTTTCATTAAAATTGCTGATAAAAGTATCAGTTGCTGTCGAATAAAATTATCGCTAGCTATCCTTTACAATAGCTAGCTAGCTTTAAGTTTTAGCTATGAGAGCTAGCTATGAGTGGATTTGTGTGAACTTTTGGATTATATTGAACGACAAAATCAGTATACAAAATTCATTCAAATATCGAAAATGCCGCAAATGTAAGTTATATCCGTTATTTTTTTGGTAAAAATTAAAGAAATCAGGGAATTAAATCTATACTTAAAATTCTATTTGGTGGAAAATGCATGTACTAATTCCAAGCATTTGTGCTACATATGTAGTACAAATATGGAAAAAATTGTCGTGTTTTATCATTTTTTAAATAAAAAATCAAATTAATGAATTTTTTTTTATTCGGTCTTAACAAACCCTTTCAAATTTCATTAACTTTTATTTGAAAAAATAAACCAGGAAATTGATGAAGGAATACGACTTTTGGAACTTTTTGAATCCCACTATCTCATGACGCCTCATCCTGCCAGTCTTGTTGTTTTTTCAAAGACCTCACCGAAGATAAATTTAATTTTTACAAGTAACTGTTAAATAAGTTCGATACTTCAAGATCAAAGTAATATCCTAAGGTTTTCTGTGTGACATAAATTAATCACATTGGTGTTGTTTTGTAAAGCGTCCTCTTCAAAAAATTTGATTAATTTAATTTTTATAATCACGTCAACTACCAGGGTCATTAGCGACTATACTAAAGGATTAATTATAAACTTTAGATTATCTGTGGGGTAGTATACCAAGCGATAGAAGCTAAGATTTTTGCAAACACGCATTCAACCCTGAGCGGCGATGACTCCCTCTTTAATATTGTTTAATTCAAAAACTAAAAAATTTCAATCTAGAAGTCTTGTCTTTTCTAATCAACTATTTTCAAATTAAAGAATAAATATTAGAATGTTTGGGATTTTAAGAACAGGAATTATTGAAGTACATATTCTTTTATGATATAATTACGAGCATAAATGGAGTTGTTGACTTGTTTCTGTCTCTAATACCAGCTGTATCAAATACAATAGGTTTGGATATGCACTTCTATCAACTTTTTCTCTATATTGCGAATTTATACAATTCAAGACCTAGTTTTTCTTAAACCTTTGCTTCGATACGAATCATACTTCACATCTGTGTTATGCATCCCTGAACGATCCTGCGGCGGAGATCTTGCGGCTGACGAGATAATATCGTAGATCTGGATTCTAGATTCTAGAGTAGGCTAGATCAAAAATCCCGAAAGAATTTTATAAACGTCTCTCAGGAGACACAATGTAGAAATATATAAGGATGACTGTCTACTATCTTTTCTCAGGCGCATGATCTTGTCCAGACTCGTACTAATCACTTAATTTCAGGTCCTCGCGTTTACACTCAAGTGTAATGCGGAGCGAGGAAGCACTAGAGATAAACAGACAACAATAAGAAAGACAACAAAGACAAAGTACTTGGTGTCTAGGAGAGCACAACCTGTGTTCTGCAGTCTCTGCACCGCCTCTTGTGTCTCACTGCAGATCTTTGCCTCTGCCCGCAAATCCCTCTTGTCTCATTTTTAGATTTGCTCCTTCGACTACGCTCTATTTTTCTTTCTTATGTCCACACATCAATACTCTGATGCGACATTTTTAACTTCTATCACGTTCAAAAGTCATTTTTCTGATTAACAAGTTGAACATAAACCAATCGAAATTTTGTTTGAACTTATACTCCTCCTAGTAGTTCATTACCAAACTTCTCATGTGCTGAAATAATTAAATGTACTTTAAATCATTCTCGAGAAAAACCGAGTTAAAAAAATGAACGCATGTTACATAGACCCCGATGCGAGAATCTTTCAATGCTGAGTTAGATCAGGCGGTAGTGCCCCGATATTGTAACCGGAGTGTCCGGGCTCGATTTCTGCTGCCAGCATTCTTTACCAATTCTTTTTTATTCAAAATTTGTATTGCAATTGACTATTAAATTGATTAAAATCAAGCCAAAATATTGAATTTAACCATTTTTTCATATGAAACAACACATAATAAAGTAATGATAAAACTTTTTTCAGACATTTTTTTAGAGGTATAAAGTTTTTTCAGATAACTTCGCGTTTTTCAAAACACAAATGTTATCATGGAAAAACAAAAAAAAATTTTAACCGATATTTGATTAAAGTTTATCCTGTAAAGTTAATTGTCGTTGCAGCGAATGTTTCATCGGAAATCGATATAAAGTTTATCTTCTGTTTTTTTCTGTGAATTGGTTTTTTTAACCTTTACCTTTTTATGATAACTTTGTCATTTTTCTTCATTCAATTGAAAATTTCTATTTTGGTTATCATTATTTTCATATAAGATAAAAAGAAAGTATATAAAAATAGTATTATCATATTTATATTTTTAAATTAAAGTGATTCTTTAAAAAAAATGCATGGGCAATCGCAATATGTCTAGAACATTGCGCTACTAACTTATCCTCGAAATATTGATTGCGGTAGTGATTAAGGTTGCAAAGTTAGCAGGAATTGGATTCGGACTCTCCAGTGATAAACTCGGAGTGCTGCCGCCTGATCTAACGGGGACTTGAAAGTATCTCATCTTGCGATCCATGTAACGTATAACTATTCTTTTAAAGTGGGTTTTCTTCAAAAGTAGCTGAAAATCGCATCTTATTGCTTAAACTCAAATTAATTAATTTAATTCAAACAACATTTCGAAGTGTTTAGGTTGACCTTGTAAGTTAAACAACTTTTTTCATTTGCTTTTTAAATGGAGTTTAACTCATGACATAAAATATGATTCATGTATATTTCTTTTAACTAATTTTTTTTTAAGTTGTTACATGTGACAGACACACTCGACGCACACTTTCGATTCTTTATTATACTTGTACATAGAAAAAAACCCCAAAGCATGCTTTGGGACATAACCCTCCGAGTTGTATCAACCATGCTAGTATACACCGAATTGTAATTTTAATTTTTACCATTTTAACCAGCGTATATAAACCTACCTGTTCTATAGTGTTTGTATTTCTCCCGTATTCTAAAACTTTGAATTTTTACAGAATTTTTTGCAATTAATCGACGGAATCGTAATAAATCTATCGAGAAATTCATGCACCAATCGTAAGCGTGAAGAAGTGAGGAGATAAATATTATTTTCAATAATAAATAATCACAGAATTTTAATTTTCAAGTTTAATTTTAATCGTTTTTAAGTACAAATATGCACCTTAAATACTTATTATCATTACGAGCTATAAAAGTGAAATTTTCAATATTTCATGCATAGGGTTTGGGTGGAGTCTTTAGGGCGCTCTTAGAATATCCTTTAAAAAGGAGTGGAAACCACCCTTCTATGGTGGCGTTGGCGAGGCGGCACTTTTTAAAAAGTTCAAACGCTTTTAACGACCGCCTTGCCGCTGCTTACGTTTGAGCTTTATAGAAGATCTCCGTGAGGTGCTTTCTGAATTAACGTGAACAGTGTATGCATAATTGCACATCTATAAAATTCAGCTAATTACTACGGATGCCAAGGGAGAAATTTAAAAAGAATTTTAGAAAAGCTTCTACTTTCTCAGAATTATTAAAGTACTTCTGTTTTAATTAAATGAAACTTGTTCAATTAAATGTTTTGATAAATCAGATAACAAACAGTTCCATGATATGCATTAATTCCTGTAAAGTTTTTTTTATTAACAAATAAGGTAGATAAAATAAAATTACTTCTGTTCTAAAATGTCACCAGTACAAATAGTTCTTTTTTTTAGAGTTCTTAACTGAACAAAAAGTAATGTAGAGAAAATAAAATTTTGTGAATTCTATCTGAAAAATTTATTTTTACAAATTTATACAGTAAATTTTTTAATTTTGTTTATTCATCTAATAGAAAAATTAGGGGGGGGGTATCACATTATGAAAAAGCTTAATTAATCTTACAATTATCTTCGCCTAAAAATAATTAATAAAATACATCGTTCTTTTGATTTCAATGTTTTTAAGAAACAGTTTCTAAGTACCTTTTCTACTTCTGGCTTTGAAGAATTGATCATCGCCATTCGGAGAAAAGTTACAAACGATAATCCTTATTATTATTGTAGAGTTGTAAAATATCACATATGGACTCCTAACTTGAATTTTTTCAATAGGGAGAAGTACCGAAAATTCTTCAATATCTATTTTTAAAGTCCAAACGTTTTTGGATCCTGAAATGTTTAGATCCTGGAGAGAGAAAAAAATTGATAAGATTCATTTCTCGCAAAACGTAACTAAATTGAATTGAGAGGAAGGCATTTGACATGTTTGATAATTGTAATTCTCGAGTCTATTAGTGATACCAACATAAAACGAGAAATTTTTTAGAATAGGTTATTTTTGCTGACCTACTCTTGAAAAAATGTATAGATGAAAAGAAGTAATTTAATAATTATAAATAAATAAACGGGGAGCCATTATCTTCAGGAATATTATTCACTAAGTTCCAAATATTGATTTTATTTCGACAAAAACTGTTCAAATGAGACTAATATTTGTTTATATCGAAAATCAGTTTTTTTATCTTAAAAGTTTGTTATTCCGAATATCTCGACAAAATTTCGTCCAGTTTTGCTGAATATTTTTCCAAATTTTGTAATTAAAAGATTTAGGAATATTGTTTTGGAAAATTTTGAAAAGTTCAAATGACCTACTCCGAATAGTAACCTGCTCTTGGAGTTCCCCTATAAAATACTTTTTTTCATTAAACATGGGAATCTTTTTTATCAAAAACAATTCTTAGTTTTTCACAAAATTAAGAATAGGTTATTATAATTTACCCCCTTTAACGAAGTTATTAATCGCTGGGAAGTCAATATTTTCAGAAACTTTAAATACGTAAATTCAATAATTGAGGAGCAAGCTAAAAAAAGGATAAATCAATTGCAGATGATTCCTCAATAATTAGAAAAATTCTGTATCTTAAAGACACCAAGAGATAGAAGAAATATTGAAATAGTATCATGTAGAGTAGACTGCAGAGGAAACCATGTCACTCTTTGTCCCATATTATAACATTATGGAACATTATAGTCTATATGTGTGGAGTTTTTACAGCATTTTGAAGACTTTAGTACAAAATCAACGAATTTTCATTCATATATTTTTAATATCACCGAATTTTAAGGCAGATTTTAATTGGATAAAGCTTATTCCGTCAACCAAGTGTCAATGACCATAGTCCTGAAAATACTAAGACCATGCGTAACTCCTTTAAGAAAAATGGATTTATTATATTTTTTTGCTTAATCCTCAGTTACTTTTTATACCTTTTTAAAAAATGTTGTGCAAGTACATGCATTTTAAATTTAATTGACATTTTTTTGTAAAGATCAACTTTTTCCACCTTCAAAAGCTATCAGAATTGCACAGTAAATGTTTTGAAAGAATTACGCTTAAAAAATATTCTGAGAATAAATGGTTTCGTGTCTGAAATATTTTCGGTGAAGTACAAACCATATACAGAAAATTGAAAAATTCCTTCCCCCGTGCTTGATAGGATTTAAAAGGAGTATTGGAATTTGGAACTACGGATCTATTTTCGCTTTCACGTTCACATAGTTTGTCAGATTTGGTTCCTTTGCTATTTCACAATGCGAGGTATTCGATTTGCATGGATCCCAACATCCTCTTGCGAGCTTGAATCGGTCTTTGTGCGAAATCGAATTTAGGGTCGATTTTAGAAGCATTTTGTCAGGTGTGGGAGTAGGGTACATCATCCTCAATTCCGGCTTCTTTTTGGGAATCGAAGAGAACAGTAGTGAAAAAAGAACGAAAGTTTCACGATTTCTACAGGCAGATAGAAAGTATGATAGAGCGGGGAACAGAACGGATGAGAAAACGGAGACAGAAACGGAAGCGACCAAATCCAGCTCAAAAGAACAAAAATTTGTGAGGTAAATCTGCAAAAGTTGAATTGCCTCGTATAATATCCAGTTAATGTCACAACGTTTTCACGAAGCAGATCTTCTGGGATCTGTTTTGAGTTTCTCTTTTTCTTAATGAATTTTAGTTTCATTTTACTAACTGGTTTTGCAAATGGTATTCACTCGGGTATTTAGATACACTTTTTATGAAGCTGTGTTGCTTCTTGGAATAAACAAGAGGTTGATTTCTTCATATGTTTTGCAGATGTATGTGTAAAATAATTCATATGTATCAAAATGATTCAAATATCAAATAAACATTTCTGATTATCTAAAGAAAGTTTTTACGTCTTAATTTAGCACTTTAATACTTCAAAAGTTGTTTAGCACGATGATTGTTTTTTTTTTAATGAAATAAAGTCAAGTAAAAGCAACAATACAAAAGGTTATATTTATGAAAAACTATTAAATAAATATAACACATGATGATTCGCAACATTGATAATCACATAAAAAACACCTGCCATGGGAAAACCTGCCAAGTACAACTACAAGAATTATTTAAATAAAAGTTGGCCAAGTAATTTGGAAAACAGTATTCATTAGGTAATATATTCAGAAATTTCTTTTTGTAATGTACCCTATAGAAATATTTTTAATAAATTTTAAAAGCCATTTTAGACATTATAAAACTTGAAGGGAATGAATGTATAAACAAAATTATTTTTTGTGATTTCTCGGTATGGGAGATTTGTGGTATGATATGATGCCGCTAAATTTCAGAATGTCTGAAATGGCTTTTTAAAATTTATTTACAAAATTGAAGTAGGCTGGTTTTTGCAAAATGATTGCTAATATATTTTCTTATGAACATTTTTTCAAAATTAATCGTAGTTTCTGCATCGCAGATCTTTATGATAGAATTGAACATTTTCTGTTAAATTTTCCATATAAGATAGGTAGGATAAATTAATTTAATTTTAAGAAAACTAATAATTTTTTGAATTAACTTTACGAATAATTTGTGTTAAAAGTTCATTAAAAAATGAAATTAATTTGTTCTTCAATTCAATTTAATGATACCATTATTCAATTTGAAATATAAATATTAAGGAGAAGTTTATAAGAACATATCCTCGGTATGCTATTAAAAAGTTTTCGAAATCTTTACTAGCTGTTAACATAATCACCATTTATAACTTCTTTGTATTTTGATTTTGTTACACAAAATACGTAGAATTAAAAAATTATTGAAGAATAAAAAATTCCTTCAATATGTATTGAAAATTCGTTATTTTTACTTTTTTTTAATCGCACAAATTGTAAGTAATTCGTTTTAGTGTTTAAGGAGATCATTCTTTGTATAAAATTCAAAAAGCTTCAAAATTTTCTCATTTTGTATAATTTATGCATTTCATTTTGTAAACTTCATTTATATTCAACATCGCAAAAATATTTCGATACATGATAAACAGATTACAAAAAATTACAAGAATGTTTGATTTCCTAATAAAAATAAAAAGGCTGTACATTCGAATTGTACGACCAAAAATATTTATAATTTAAAAAAATGGAAAAATCTTGCAATTTGAGGTACAAAAATTGTTGCAGGTAACTAAAATATAACAGAAAATTTTTAATTATCCAGAACTCATTATTTATAATTATTCAAATTTATTAGACTCGTCGAATCAAGACATTATCTGTTATTTTTTATTTTATTTTCATTTAACTAAAGTATTTTTTTAAATATGTAAAAAATCATCAGTTGTCAATGATCATTTTTTATATATGAATATTTTTATATAAAAAATTTAAAACTGTGATAAAAAATTATCTATCTTTGTGTATTTAGAGGAGCCCGTACTAAATGTTCACAAAATGACTTCCGTTTATACAGAATTGCCAAGCTTAAACCAAATCCACAGAAAGTCATTTTGTATACATTTCGTATGGGATCCTTTTACTATTGCTTCTTAATCATAAATGCAGATATCGTAATACAACCTCGAATACAACCGCATTTAAAAAATTATTGCGGAAGTATAAAATTGTCATTGATGGTTTTTATATTTAAAATACATTCCTAAATATCATGCACATAGATACCTATAAATATCTATTTATTCTGTTAGGATTGATTTATTGTAAATATATAATATTAGCAATTATGTTTAACGCTAAACATTATTTAATATCTCAATAAAAGTATTTGAGAATCTGAACGCAGTCAAACCACTAAAATTCGTATTAGAGTGATCTCCACCTGCGCGTATGACCACATAATTTCTCCTACATGCAAACTTGCGTGGACGACCTGTTTTGAAGCGAATCTCTGTACCGGAAACCCCGTAATGAAACCATCTTATGCACACCGTCAGAGTAAAGAAATCTTTGAGAATCAAATTAGCGCTCGGTTTATCCTAAAAGTAACAAAATTTTGGTTGCTTGGATGCATTTTCTAACTGAATTTTCATTCAAGCGAGAAATATCATACAAAAATATGTTCGTACGTCAAAAATATTTTGCTTTAATAATACTATATTTCTTTCAAGAAAGAGGCTTTTCAATACAATTGTATGTTGAATCAAATATTTAATATAATAATTCAGACCAAAATGATTTCGCATAATTTCAGCTATTTTTAAACTGCCAGTAAAAGTTGAATTCTTTCTACTTGTTTTATGTCTTAATGGACAATTTAGCGAAATAGATTACAGAAAAGGAACCAGTAAAGAGAGCTTGAAACAAATTGCAGTTGAACTTTTTTCAATTAAAAACTCGCATTAGAATTGCACTCGCAGGTGGACAGACGGTCTTTTAAATTTGCCGCGCAACTGTTAGAAACGAGGGTGGAGAATGGAGGTAGATCTCCTTTTAAAGGGTTTCCTTATTCGCGTGGTAGCATCTGGCGAAATAATTAAGGCCAAACCGCAAGGACTTTCGCGGTCTGCTTGTTCTTCTCTCTTCCTTGTTTCATGTACATTAAAGGAGTCCTTAAGAGATTAAATACGAGCGTTTATTGTTTTCGTTACATTTTCGATTTAGGAAATTATTTTTAGCTCAGATTTGGATTTTATTTTCCGCATTTTTCCTTTTAAATCCCGGATTAAAAAAAGCGGAAATGTACAGTACAGAGCGAGGGAAGAGAAATTTGAATTCGAAGCTCAACTCTCATTATGCTTGCTTAACTTTTATTCGTATGCTTTGTGTTATATTTAGTCATTTTCCATAAGCCAAAAAATTGTTCAGATATTTAATTAGAAGGAGATTTTTTTACTATTTCATGACTTTTATTTCGGACCCTAAATATATAATTTTTTATATTTTAATCCAGAAAATACAAGGTTTTGCAGGGTTTCCTTATAAGTCTTTTTTTAACTCATTTTCATTAAAATTTTATTACGGATGTTAAAAAACATCGACTTAAAAATTTCGAGATTTTCTCGGAAATATAGTTCTTGTTTCACTCCGTGCTTAATAATGGGACGTGAAAAAGAAGTTCTATTATGTGCCACATCGATTTCCCAAGAGCAAAGTATATTTCTATGCACCCAGCGTTTGAAGCTAGATAATAGTTTCGAAAAATAGAATAAACTGTTTTCAAATTAATCTTTAAAGACAAATTTTTATAGCAGGCAGATAGTATTGATAAATGATGACTAATTGGGGAATGTTGTACATGCCAAATCAAAGTTAGAACATTTAGTTTAAAGATAGCAATGCAATTACATAAATTATATTAGCTGTTTGTCCTAGATTTAAAAAAATTCTGTCACACATTGCAATTTTATTAAGACGGAACTCTTCTGTTACGAAGTGAATATTCATATTATAAGCCTTTCCGATCAATTGATGAATATTTTGTTTAAATACTTATAACAATAATCCAAAATCTTGATTCAAACAAGGTTTTTATTTATATAGTGATCATTTTTCAATACAGTTAGAATCACTAGTTTTAATATTGTACATGATATATAATTTTTGGTCTGTAGACAGCTGAGACTAATACAATTCAAATAAATTTGATTCAATTCAATATATTATAAAAACTGTCTGAGCTCGAAAATGTGTCGTTTTCAACATGTAATCATGGAAGACATTGGTATCAACTGTCGTTGGCATAGATAAAAAGCTACGAGTAATTTTATTTCGTTATATTTTGGAATTTAGGATGTTAACGCGTCGAAGGAACTATTGCAAGAATAGTGGTAGCAGTTTAATTCCTTAATAAATGTTAATAAGTCGGAGACAAAATTTTTATCGCTATGTCAAAAACGAATTTTTCAATTTTTCAATTGAAAAAAGCAAGAAGGTGGCAAAAAGGCTCCTTATATCATACTGGCACCCATCTCGTACTGGTTTCCTATACTCATTATTTTAAAAGTAATTTTGGGGTTCTGAGTCACTATAAATACTTACATTACACTATTTTTTAAGGGGCGCTAAGATATTAAGTCTCATTATGACGTCAGATATTACTTCATGCCCTTAAGTTCATGTAAACAAATATTATAATTATAGAAATGTTTCGGATTTTACAAAATTTTGCAATACAAACTTGATGCAAAATGACAAGTACGTCTATGGTATCGTAAAGGGAATGTACATTAATTGCGTAAGGATGATTTTTGAATGTTTTCCCCCTTCCCCATTTTGAGGATTCATAAGATTTTTGAGAGCCCCCCACCCATTCCTACGTAATATTTTTTTTATTTAATATATTAAGAGTATATAGATTATTTTACTGCAAAAGAGATTTCGAAATATTTCAAAGGATTTCTACAGGTTTGAAAGATTTTCAGTCACTGGAAGGATTCCAACAGATTTTAGGCCATTTTAAAGGTCAACAATGTTTTTGAAATAATTACAACATGACTACGGAATTTAACGACATTTTCAAAGGTTTTTCAGGGATTTCAAAAGATTTCAAGAAATTACAACATTGTTAGGTCCATTCCAGCGATTCCAATTGATCAAGCATTACTAGACGTTTCACAATTTCCAAATGATTTAAAAAGATTTCAAGAATTTAAAGATATTATCTAGTAAAAGTTCAGAGTGATTTGCAATTCTTAAGATATTTTACAGGATTTTAACGGGCCTCATAGATTTTAATAACAATTTACGGGATTTCAGAAGATTTCGAAGTATTTCGACGGCTTTTTAGCGATTTTGAGGAATTTTAAGGAATCTCAATAAAAGATTTTAAGAGATTTAAGATAGTTTGAGATATTTCGAAATATTTCAAGAGAGGTTACGAGATGTCAATTCATGAGGTCGCTAAGTATTTTCACGAATTTTGAAGGGTAACAGGAGATTTTAATTGCATTTCAATTATTTGAAGTGATTTCGTAAGATTTCAAAAGATTTAACGAGATTTCGAAAGACTTGCTGAGATTTCCACGTGTCTTAAAGGATTTCACGGAATCTCATAGGATTTTAAGGGATTTCCATGGAGCTTAATGGTGTAAAGGGGTTTCAGTAGAATATACATGAAATTAAAAGAATTCCAAGGAATATATTACATGATAAAAAATAAATATGACAAATACACCAAACTCTTGCTTTCAGTCAAGAGTCGGGGACTGTATTCAAATGACCTTGGACTGATTTCGGGGGGATAGAAACGTAAACATTGAGGGCCGCCTGACTCGCCTCTAAATGGAATATATATCTAATTAATAATGTCGCAATCGCTCTCGTGAAACTGCGAAACTTCATGAGCCAGCAGTTCTAGGAAGGCCGAGAACGGAGTGACTGAATTCAAGAGTTTGGTGTAATAACTGAATGTGTATAATAGCATAAAATGTAATTTCAGTAGCCATAACAGTTTGCAATAAGCATATTTAAAAAAATTAGAAAGAGGAAACTTATTAACAAGTTAAATTTCTAACAAGCATGTAATTTAACTTTTCAAAAATTCAATAAATTCGTTAAGAAGGTAAAATTTAGAGTTTTCTTTACTTTAAGTCTGGCAGTAAAGAGGAATCTAAATTTGACAACATTTCCTATAACGCCTTAGATTTTAGGATGTTTAAGAAAATGTTATATGACACTACAGTTTATGTCAAAGGCTCTACAGTCAATATCGATAAAAAGTTATTTCAATAAGCCCACTAATCCAAACATTAATAATCCACGCAGGAAATACATAGGCAAAACTGATACCCTCGACGAGTAAGCGTCAATACGCAAGTACCGCATAGTTAATTAATTACAATCCACGGTACCAGCTTATTATGCTTAACGTTTATAATTGCGGTCAACAACAACGACGAACGCAGTAACGTTAATATTTATCATAACTTGCTTTGGAATTATGAATTCATAAACAATAATGAGCCTATTTTAAGCATAATACTGATATTCATGTATTGCAGTAGAACTTCTCAGGTAATTATAATTTAATAGATTATCATTAAATTTTTGAGAGTTCGATAAAGCGTATTTACCAGAAAGGAACTTCGAATTCTCCTACGATTGGCACATGAATTTCTCATGTTAAATCCTCCCTTTTTACATCGTAATGTTATCGAAAATTTTACAAGCGTTTAAATTACTCAGTACTTTTTTCCAAATAATTTTATTGAAAGGTGATACTGCTTATAATTACATAAATAAAACTTCCGGACTCTTATTGGTGTTAATCGTAGCGATTTTTTTTCAATTTTGTGAATAAATTTTGTCGTAAATTTTTATTGATAAAAAATATTTTGCTTTTACTCCTAAATTATGTCAATCAAAACTAATATATGTATTACGATACGCTAATTTTCGAATTTAAGGGTGTAAAGTAATTCCGTTAATTAAAAAAATCTTTAAAAAAAAGATAGATCTACCGCATTCCCTTGCACCCTCTGTTAGTGTAGGTAGACATATTTTTACACGTACAGTTTCAATTTCCACAGTCATCCGTAGCGATTTGGAATATTTTGGATTCATCGATCGCGAGAAAGATACGCAAAGACATCCAGCATCATGCGATATACAGAAATATAATTTTTAGATATCCAGTTTTTGGAACCATCATTATCAGTCATTATTATTTAAAATACTTCATTCAGTAATTTTAAACAATTTTACTTTGCTTTCCTCTTTTTATTTCATGAAATTTAAAAAGCTGGGAAGGAATTCTACATCATTCTGCATTTTACAGCACTCGACCTAATACAAGTTTACCTTTTCTGTTTTCTGTTCGCTTCTTATGTTACGGACCATCTCCTGGTTTCCGGTTTCTCTGTGCAGTCCTTCAAGGTAATACACCTCTGCCATTTTCTCTAGTTTTTTTTCTCTTACATGTGTGTGATCACCAATATTCGTAAAAAAGAAAAAGGATAAAAAATGGTTTTTATATGTTTTTCTTTAACTCTAATGTTTTTTCAATTTTCCTCCTCTTTTCTTTTCCTTACTCATTCATTTACATCATTTCTATACTCTGTCACTTTTTTCACAAACTTCTTTTTATCGTTCGCCATATTATTTCGCTCATCCTCGATATATCTTGTTCATATTTTATTACAACCGCTAGATGCATATTGTGGCGTTTGGCTTTTATCACTAATCGCTTTAGAATGTGACAGAAAGAGCACTTGAAAGACGCGATGGAGAATGAGGTGTGTCTTTAGTGTTTTGTATTTTGTAACCTTTGGTGTTTTTGTACTTTTTCAACGCTGCTTTCTCCTTCAATATCCTTTTATTACACAAAGGCGCATGTGATTTCCACTTTTTATGTAACCCTCTACACCTCAACTGTATTTGCTTTTCTAGCGAAACAGAAACAGTTTATGTTCTGCTAAGGTGCGACGCATTTTTTTAGTATTTTCTCTGTGTTTGATTTATTACTATAAACATTACTTACAATTATTATCACTCAAAAACATATATACATAGTCTTAAGTTGCTACCAATGTGTCTTAAAGTTTTCAGCTATTTCCATGCATCCGCGTGGATGCATGGAATTATTTAAGGCTTCTCGTTCAATTGCCGAAGTTAAGCAGCGGTTCGGCTCGATTATAATCGGATGGATAGCTTCGTTCTATGTGTGGCGGGAACTGGTGGGGCGTTTTTTATGCTCTTTTTCAACTGCCTTTACTCCACGATTTACGAAGTACTTATAATACTGAAATAACTCTGCGTTACACATCATCTGAATAAATGGATGTACAAGTATACTAGCTGGTGTACTGTTATTCTTTATGAAAATAGTTTTTTTACAATTAGATGCAATAAATGACAAAAAAATACAACCAAATGAACCTTGTAAATTTTGTAGAACCTTTCAAATAATTGCAAATGATTTTCAATATTTTCCGTTGTTTTTTTTAAATAATCGTTGAAAATCATAGAAAATCTTAAACAAATTCTGCTAGAAACCACACATTTTTGTTTAAGTATGCACTTTAACTCAAATCTTTTTACATTAAATTACAATTTTCGCATATTGTTATTGATTTTATTTTATTGTAGAAATAGTTTCAAGGTCTTCTTCTTTATACTCGTTTTTTCCGATTAGTCTGCAGATAAAAAAGTCGACATTTTATAAAATCGACATTTTCTCATTTTCTTAATCTTTATATTTTCTTTGGGTCATTCGATAGATCAAGAAACCCCCTATTAATCAGCAGAAAATAACCAAATATTTATAATTGGTTGGACAGTACAGCATACAAAAAAGACATTGGCTTTATATGAAATTTTTCATGATTTGAATTTGTAATCAGTCCTTTTCTTATTTTTTATCAGCTTTCGTATCGTGGTGTACATTTAATGTATGTCGGCGTACAGCTGCTCTTACAATAAATTTCAATAGGACTTTTATACAATTAGAATTTGAGAACATTATTAACTTGTTACGATTTTAATATTAACTTCATGTTTGAAACAATTCCATCTTAAACTTTTCAAGCTACCAGTTTAAAACTGTTATATTCATAAAGACTCTAGAAATTTGGTAAGAGCCAGTTAAAATACTTTTTAAGTTTTTTTAAATGAAGACTTAAATTGTTATCGATTTCGCTGATCAATAGCGAAATCAAGTTGTATAATTTTGTTCCAGAATTTTTATACGGAAATGATTAAATTTTGTAGTTTTTTCAGTTATTGTATTTCAAACGGTTATTTATGATATAATTATAAGTTGTAGACGTTGTAAATCGCATTCAATTTTGTGTTCTATGTACATTTTTCAAATTATATTAAGTATATTTTAAATCGACATGGGTAAATTCGAAGTGTGATACAGAGATAATTTTTAATAAAAAACAAATTAGTCAAATAAACTTGTTTACTACAACAAAAAGATTATATCTCTTATTATTTGTAGATAAAAGATAGCTGCCATTATGTATTAGTTTAAATAATTATTTTTGAAGAAACTGAGATGCTTTTGGAAAACTATAATTCGTGATTGTGTCATCTGGTATTTTGATTTGAATTTTTTCTATATTAAACATTTTTTGTTGATTTTCTTTTTAAGAATCAAAGAAGATATTATATTTTGTTTAAATAGTCGTTGAGTTTTCAAAGAATTTTACATTTTCATCATTTGCTATGATAAATTATTACAGAGTAATTAAAAATCAAACTTACGGTGAGCGTGATGTCTTCTCTTTGTTTTTCTCTTTCATTTTGAAATAAGATCATCTGTTAATAGTTCCATGTTAGTTTGGAAAGGTGAATGAACCTCGTTTTTGCAATAAAAATGTAACTGACATAATAAAAATTGGTAAATGACATTTCAATATTTTCATTCTCACTGACAAATAATTTTTAAAGCAATTAGATATCACACAGTTTAAAAAAGGTAAGTTTTGCAATATCACTGAACTTTCATTCCGAATTCAAATTTCTATACATTTCCATGCGTTTAGCTTTAAGTTTTTTCTTACACTTGCCCGTAATAACGGGAAATCAAAAATCGATGACGCACTATCAATGAAAATTAAAAATATTACTTTCGGCAAGTTTTGGTTGATTAAAGAAGGAAACAACAAAAAGTTGAAAGAACTAAGATAATTTTGGCAGAATATGTAACAAGACTCTTCTTAAACATTTGAAATGTTATTAAACATATTATACCTATATAATTTTGTATTACAGTTACCCCTATTGACCCTAATTTAAAAGTAGATATGACTATGGGTGTCAGAATGATTTGGTATTTACATATCATCCTATGATGGAAATAAAGAACTACGTGTTTCTTGTTTTTATCAAAAAATGTTTTGGATTTATCACCATCATTCGTAGATTACTTGCGAATTCTAAAAAATGTACACAAAGTTTTTTCAAAATGCATTATTTTCCGAACAAACGTAGTTATTTAAGTTTCTCTTTCTTTTTCGACTTGAGAATTCTTGATATTTCAATTAATAATACTCTAAAAATGTAATAAAAATTGAAAAAAGACAAAATGGCGGTTATTGTTCTAAAATTAGTACAAATTAATTTGCTCAACAATTCCACGTTTAAATTTTGTACTTTTTTTTGTTCATAAAATAGTTTATTCTATGGAAAAATTAAATTTTTGCATTTTTCTCAAAAACAAAGAAAGGTATGAAAAAATGTTCGTATAAAAGTTTACACAAGAGGCTAAGCCCTTACAAAACTGACGGGTGCCTTTCTCATATAAGTAGAAACTATAAGCAAAATATAATAAAACATTTGGGGCTTTCTATCAAATATTTTTTATTATTTCATCGAATTTGGAAAAACTGAAAACAAAATTTTCAGGAAGACCACATCTTTTTATTTTTTCGATACTTTTATCAACTTTTTGCTAATGTAAAAAATATATCCTATCAGTTTTTTACAGCCTGGTTATTTAAAATAATAATAATTTTTAAAGTGGGGTTTTTGAGAAAATCCCTTTTAAGAATATCAGAAAAAATATCGCCATTTATGTTCGTCCACTTCGCAGTAATTCCTTAAGTTTCAAACTCTTAAAAGTATTCATAGGAGCGTGATGGGGTTGCTTAAAAATTTATGCAGAAAATCGTCTCAACTTTTTGCTAAATAAGGTTCTATTGAAACTTCGAAACTAAAAAAGAAAGAAACTTTTGCTAATCATGTAATTTGGTGTATTAAAGTATGTAAGCACGTAAGACGTGAAAAGCATACATATTGACCCCATTGTGTGTTTCACAAGTTCACGCTCCACTTTACATACACATACGTACATAGCTAAATAACTTTTTGGTATAGCAAGAAGCGTATTAATTTTGTAATGTTCTAGTTTCCAGGAGAAAATATTCAAAAATGTAAAAAATACATTTTTTTTTAATGTTTAGAAATGTTTTCAGGTTTATTTTTAATTTTTTAAGCCCCACATTGAGCGAAAAATTGATCACACTATCCATTGCATGCAACACCTTTACACAAATGAAGGATAGTGAATCGTAGTGCAACATAAATTAATTAAATATTAGAAATCTGATGTATTCTTAACTTAAAAAAAAACGCATAAACAATTGTAGATTTATTAATTATCAGAGTGATTCACTTAGTCCTTGGTTTCCCTACGTACCTAATTTTCATAGCTTATTCATTATATATGTTGTTTGTACAAGAATACAATATCAGAAAGGTGAAAAACACGAACAATGTTGGAGCAAAATGATTGTTATTTTTTTCATCTTCCTAATACGTATGTTTATTTGATAGAAATTGTACTGAATGCTAGTATTTTGTACATTGAGAAAAATGTCTGGTTCAGATAACAAAATAATTTTGTTGATATTTATGCAAACGATTTTTTTGTTTGTTCAGCCCCATTTTTGTTTGCAGCGCAAAAAGTTTTTTTTTATGAACAGTAACTTTCATTCAATGCCAATTCTAAATGCACAGACTTGGAAAATTGTTCTAAAAAATTAGCATAGTTACAACCTATATAACTGCACTAAGTAAGAAAAGTATTCATGAAAAAAAATTGGTTTCGCTGGATCATCAAAATTTGTGTTTGTTCTACAACATGTTTTATTAAAATAACAAAACATTTTGCCAAAATTCTAACAAAAATATTTTTGCACCTACAAGAACACTATTTTGTTATCCGGAGAAAATATTGTTCTGAGTGTGGGATTGATGAGATCCTCCAAAAGTTTCTAAGAGTCAAAGGAGGATTTCTTTAATATAAGATTAATGAAAAGATATATTTAATTGAAACGACCTTTTCTTTGAATTAATAAATACTTTTTCGGTTCAAGGAAATGTTCTTTGAATGGACATAATTTATTTCGCATCCAATTTATTGAAATCCACGGAACTTCCATCGAGTCAAATAAATATTTTTTAATTCAAGAAAAGTTTATTTGATTTCTATATATATAAGCGTATCTAATGTACGTCTCAATACAAGCTTTAATCAGATAAATTATAATTAAGTAATTAAACGGACCTCATTCCTAATCTCAACAGGTTTTCAATTCAGACAATTCATTAAATAATTTAATTGTTATACTATGAAACTGAGAGAAAATCATCTTGATACTAAAATTCATTTTCCAGCACGCTTTCCAATTAATCCTTAAATACATTATAATTATACACCAAACTCTCGCTTTCAGTCAAGTGTCAGGGGTTGCCTTCAAATAGTCTTGGCCTGGTTTCGGGGGGATCGAAACGTAAACCTGACTCGTTTCTAATGGGAATATATATATATATATATATATATATAATGTCGTAACCAATCTCGCTCTGCTCCCCTGAGAAACTGCTGAAGCCAGTAGTTCTAGGAATGCTGAGAACGGTGTGACTGAACGCGAGAGTTTGGTGTATATGGTTTTCTAAGTGTTTATAGTAAAAACTGACATTTTCATGAATTACCAACATTGCAATATTTGTTAGTCATTAGTTTTATATAATGAAAAATTGGAGGGAATAGAAACTGAAATAAAGAAAGCACATTGAAATGAAGCAAAGATAATGGAAAAGAGAAAGAAAGGGTAACTAATGGAAATATAAAGTAAAGAAAAAATAGGTAGGCAACTCGACCGAGGAAATGAAAAATGTCGTGCCTCCATTGAAAAATCTCGGCGACTGGGAAAGCCTTTTGCAAGTTTTCTTTGGGAATGTAGACACGGTCGAAACATGAGTCGTAAATTTCCTGGTCACTAGGGAAACAATAACTCAGGAGCTGAGAATGTATGGTTTTATGTATTTGTTATTTTTTCTCCTTTCTTAAATTGCAAATATTCAAGAATATTTATTACTGTAAATTTTCAGTCGCTAAATTATGTGTTTTATATTAATTACATCCATTAATTAATAAATTATTAATTCTTTTTTTAATTAATTTTCATTAGATTTATTTTTATATAATAAATCAATGGACAAGAATACCAAGAACGTAGCCAGAAAAAATTTTTAAAATTCATAACCTGATACAATGAGATATTTTATCCTAACTTACTGACTGCTACACTACGATGTTTAGTGCACACTGAACAGGAGGAGGAGGTCCATTCCGCCCCAAACCGCGGCTCCTTTCGCCCCTTATGACGCTTCCAAGTAAAATAAAAGTTTCACCTATTTCTGTTTTACAATTATTTATATATAAATTTGTTGAATAATAAAGGTTTAATAAATAAGCTTTAAACATAATCACTGGTACAACATCTAATATGTGATTATGCATGATTATTTGACTTTCTAAACAAATAAAAAATAGCAGAATAAAGGTCTTAATATTTTTATTTAATATTTTATTTAACGTTCTAAAATATAGCTGACAAATCTAGGAAATGATAAGTAAATAGTTAAAGAACTCAGTTTTGTACCATTTTCAGAACGGCCATTTCATACAATAACACAATTAATCTGATTTTTATATAGTAAAGTAAAATTAGTCGATAAAGTGCCAATTGCTCGAAGAATTTAGAAACACGGAGATCTTTCTCTTAAAATGTTTGGATACACATCCTTCTAAAACACTAAAAATTTTCCTAATTAATTGTTTTTTATCAACAAGAAACGTCGAATCGCAACATTTTCTCAACATGTTTGCTTGGGTTGTTACATGCAATTAAGAAACATGTGAAAAGCTCAAAGACTTTGTTTCCAGAGTATAAAATAAGCTTTAAAGTGAGCAATTAGCGAATATCCAACGACAAACAGTTTACGAACTATGAATTTATTAATTAACATTGTGCATTTTTTCACTGAATACAGAGCGACAGTGAATTTTCATTGTCGCGAAAAAATCGCGATCGGGTTTATTTCCTATTGAATTCCTAAATTGGATAGTTCAAAGTATTGAAAAACATTTTCTTTCATTTCAGAATCCAAAAACGACAGAGGGGCGGAAACAATTTTTTTTAACATTCATATTTTGTAAAGAAAATATTTTGACTTCAATTTCGCTGAAATATCTTAACAGATACAACATTTGTTTGCCTCTACATTTGAAGGCTCATAAATTAAAAGGGCTTAAGCGCCATTTTTTTAAAATAGTATTTTTTTGCAATTTTCAATTCTTCAATGAAATCCCCATAGGTTGGTACATATGCTGCAAACGAAGAAATTGCATCATTGTTAAAAAAATGGTTAAAATCCATAAAAGTCCTAAGTCGAGGGGTTCTGTGCAATCAAAAGGGCAGTTTATTTATAAACCACGTGGGTTTTTGTAAGAAAAAAATTACGAAAAACTGAAAACGGGACATTAAAGAGGAAAGTGTTCTGATTATTTTCGAATTAAAATCAATGCATAGTGACGAAAATTGGCGGAATAAGAGAGGATGTCAGGAAAAGCAGTTTTTGCAGTTGCGATCTACGAGTATTTTCAAGAGTTAACGTACATGGCTCGTTGAGTTAGGCGCCTAGGCCCTTTTGATTTCTAGGCATTCATTTGTTTTGCTAGTTAAAGGATAAATCAACGTGATCAACATTTTTGAAGTTCTTTGCGCTTGTTTTAAACAATAGATTTAAAGGTTAATTTTTCGAGATTTCCAAATTTTCACAATAATTCTTCTAGTTTTGGCGAAGATTTAAAGTTGAATCTTCAAAATTAGCAACACTCAGAAATTATCCCTGCCTTTGTCACTCGCTAACTCAATCTGTACTTATTAAAAATACTTGAAATAGGGCTTATTTTACACGAAATTTAATCATCTATTTAATTTTATCCTGCAAGAAGTGAGTACAGGTTTTTAAATGCTTGTTTCTTAGATTTCCTCATACTTTCTTCCAAACTCTCGCTTCGAGTCCAGTATCGGGGGTTGCCTTCAAATAACCTTGGACTGATTTCCGGGGATCGAAACCTAAATAGCAAGGGCCGCCTTACTCGCTTTCAATTGTAATTTATATAATTTCGCAACCGCTCTCGCTCTACTCCCCTGAAAAATTGAGAGAGCTAGCAGTTCTAGGAAGGCTGAGAACTGGGTGACTGGAAGCGAAAGTTTCGTGTAATTCTGAAGTTATGATATAATTTTTTATCACTTATTAAAATTATGGTCCTTGCTTTGGTTTTCTTTTATTTTAGATAATAGATGCTATAAAATGCAACAATTTTGCAATATTATTAATGTGTTATCTTTTTTGTGTTTGTGAGGTTTCAAATTTAAGTAGAGTGAAACTCTTCTATAGCGCCGATTTTGGGGCTGACGGTGGGTGGGAACTAACTCATAATAGCCCGCTCAGATTTTGTTTCCTCACGTCTGAGTGCTCGCCTGAGGGACCATCCATAAATCATGTGACGCTAATTTTCATTAAATGGACCCCATCCCTCCTCCTCGTGCTACAGTGTGACATTTTTATAATCCCCCTCCACCTGCGTCACGTGACAAAATATTTGTTTACTCCCCCTTTTTTCTTACTTTAACGGATAATAAACGATATTTAAAAAAATTACAATTAATGATTATATGACTCACGTTTGAGCTTACACATGTTGATTTGTAGTTCCCTTTGCATAAAAAATATGTCTCATTTATAAAGTAATAGTTAATAAATATATTATTGATTGTAAGTAGTAGATGATTCAATCTATAAAATGGGTATTTTATATTGTTGATTACAAAATGCCACTTATAATATGAAAATTCATAATGACAATATCTCATATTCATATCGAAAAATGCCAATAATAATTCTAATATAAAGTCATATAGTATAAGTAAGTAAGTAAGTATAGTATAAGTATAAATATAGGATAATCGCTACATTGGGTTAAATTTGATACAACAATTTTTATTTTTATTGTGAAAAGCCAAACAATTGTATTTTTAAATTAGTTTCAAGCTCAGTACTAATTATAATATTTGATTTAATTTTGTGAAAAAATTATGCTATTTTTATAGGTTAAAAAAGTTTAATATGTAGCCAAAGGCCTTTAAACACTACAAAATTTTTATTTTTTGCTGTTGTAGGTATGACAAATGACTTCAGAATACTACCCTTAAAAATGAAATAACGACCACCTATGTGTAGTTTAATCCTGCACAGCATGAGATATTGGCAGGATATCCCATTTATCTCCCAGGATATCGTGGGCATATCCCAGTAGATCATAGGGATATCGCAAATAATATCCTACAGGGTGGAAATCTCGATATCCCTGGAATGTCCTGAAGATATCTCAGAATATCCTCAGGATATCCCATTAATGTCCCAATTTTATATTGCAAGGATGTTCCCAAGAAATCTCAGTTCCATAATTTACAGTATACTCGTACTAATGAAAATTCCGATGTATCTCCTGCCAAATATATTTATATTTAATCGTAAAAATGCAACATTCTAAAATAGAATAATAGTAAAGTCCCTCCTAAATTCACTTTTAAGTAAATTCCATCATGGCTACCAGTGTGCGAAAACTATCACGCAGTAATAAGTGACACTTTACCAAAAGTCAACAATTTCTCGAATATTCGTGCTAGATTACAATCTAGTCTCATGTATATTATACAAACCAACGCGGTACATGTTAGTTTGATTGCCTTTTTTCATAATCTCTAAACTCTAAACTGCGCAATTTAGAGGTAACAGAAATAACAGCAAACTTTAAAATGTTTAGAATGTGACTTGTTTTTTTATTGTAAGTAGACTGTTAATGGCTATAAAAATCATTCACGGTGATAATTTTTTTTTAATTATACTGAAATAGAATTCTGAAAGAAACTGAATATTCGAGATTTGTATAAAGTGGTTTTTTGACACACGGATGTTTGTAAGTCTTCATGGTTTCAGGTATTCTACATATTTTAATCAATGTGCATTTCAGAAATATTGTATTCCATTGCTAAAAATGTGTATATCCTGCAAAGGAAATTGAGTGGATATCATACGGGGCGGAAATCTCGTTATCCTTGGAATCTGCCACGGATATCCTGGGTGATTTTTAGGACATTTTCAGGATATGCGATATCCTGCCGAGATATCGTAGGGATATTCCAAGGATATAATTTTGTTGTGAGAAAACATTAATAATGTGTTTTTCTCAAATACCTTACATATTTTTAGTTTATTTTGGTTTTATTAGACTTCCTTTAAAGCGATATTTGAAGGGTGAAGATGCAAACGGGGCAAACTCACCAAAATCGAATTTTTGAGGAGTGACAAAAAACGTTTTCTTAATGCTATTTTGAAATTTCAAAGTAAGATAAAGACTTGTTCCCGAGGTATGGACTTCTTGAATTAATTCAAACAGAAATTACGTTTATAAAATTATCTAGATTCAAAAACTTTAAAACTTACTATGAATTTTGAAGTTATGTCGCTTGACGTTTGTGACCGAACGCAGAATAAATTTCGATTAATCGCGTAATTCGCAATATAGTGGGAAAAAGTGACAACTTAATTTCAAGATATTGAATTATTTAATTAAATAGACAAAAAATACAATTACTCAGTTTCATGATAAGTAGAGAATAAGTTTCATCTTCAGGTGAAGGCGCCTCACACGGTGGAGGTTTTACGTCGATGAAAATTGTAATTCACATTTTATAAATAGATGAAAGCTTACTCCTGATATGTTGAATTGATAAATATGTTTGTGGATTGACGCCTTTCTATAATTCACATTTTTTTTAACACGCGAATTAAAGCAAATGCTGTCAGGGGATAGTCGACTTTATTTTTTTTTAAAGTTTTTTAAGCCAAAAGAATCGAGTTCAAAGATTTTTGGATTAGCCCCGTAATATATACCTTCGCCCCTTCATTTTGCTTCTTTCACAGTTCTTCATCAATAAACAAATAAAAGTCCTAAAATGACTGACCAAATATTACATAAGTATTTATTAGTTTATATATAATCATTTAAAGACTGATTCAAGTCCGGTATTGGGCCTTTAGACTACCCTTAATATAAAATTGTAAAATACCGCGTTTTTCCTTACAGTAAGTAACTGTTTTACACGGATGTTAGAAAAGGAGCATGACACTTGATAAAAAGTAATGTCACTTAAATGATTCTATTTATTAAAGCGTTTTCTATTTCTAAGTTGTGATGTAGATTTTAAAAATACCTAAGTATCCTAAAAATTATTTTCTAAATTTGGCATTAGATGATACTAGGCAGTCTGATAAGTCCCTGAAAAATGAAACACGGAGACGTTTTTTTGGCCAAAGTCGGTTTTATTTTTCAACATACTCTCCTTTTAGGTCGATACAGCGAGTCCAACGATTTTCTAACTTTTTGATACCGTCCGGAAAGTACTCGATCGGAGGGTCTCCAAAATACGCATCAGTTTCAGATATGAGCTCCTCATTTGAGTAAAAACGCTTACCGGTGGGCCATCTCTTCAGGTTAGGGAACAAGTAATAGTCGCTAGGGGCCAGGTCTGGTGAATACGGTGGCTGAGGAACCACTTCGAAGCCGATTTCATGCAATTTTGCTTGTGCAACTAAGCATGAATGAACAGGCGCATTGTCGTGCTGATAAAGCGGATTTTCTTTATCAAATGCGGTCGTTTTTCGGCGTTTTCGATTTTCAATCGGTCCAATAATGATGAATAGTATGCTCCGGTTATGGTTTTACCTTTTTCAAGATAGTCCACGAATATTATGCCATGTGCATCCCAAA
>NC_046660.1:98308231-98334039 GCF_010883055.1 Belonocnema kinseyi | reverse complement strand
TCCAGCTTGGCCTTGGTCTCGGATATCGTTTTCTTGCGAAGATAGTAGTGTTTGATCAAAACTCGAAACTCAGATTTTTCCATATTAAAAAAAACTCGGGAGTTTAGTCGCTTCTCAGTGCTGTAACTTGTAAATGCGTAAACATAAATGGCTGAAGTTTTGACAGGCGTCAATTGAAGGATCAAGCTCGAGGAAAATGGTTCACATTATTGAATACTAATGCAATTTCTTAGAATTTTTAGGTACTTATCAGACTGCCTAGTATTATTTGTTAGTAAGTCACAGAATCATTTTCTGACATCCTTATAACACAATTACTCACTATACGCAAAAAGAAGGTATTTTGTAATTTTTTAATAAGGGTGATTTACAAGGCCTAAAACAATATATCATGCTGTCTTTAAATTATTAAACAAACTATGATTCTAGAACTATTCTTTTAAGAAAATATGTGAAGAACTGTGAAAGAAGGAAAACCAGGATATTTTTAATCACTTAAGGCTGAAAATATCTAAGGTTTATGAAAAAATGCACATTTCAAATTTTAAATTCCGTATAAATGATTGTTTTTTCACTTTTAAGCGTAGTAGTTTAAATAGAATTAAGTTAACATCATCTTGAGTTATGCCTACCATCATGTTGTTATAATTATTACTTTTATGTGAGTCATTCATAATTCTTACAGAAAAAAATTACTAGATCTTTTTAGTTTTTAAGGGCCTGAGACTTCATTAGCTTCTGGATGTTCTACTATTTTTCATTTAAATCTTGTACAATTTTTTTGTCTCTTTGAATGGTATTTAGAATAGAGTAGACAATCAATGCTGCTTTCAGCGCGTGTCCTAAATTCAGTTTCGTGCTCTGAAAAAATTTACAGATAGGAATTCGTGTTGTCATTGTCGATAACGTTACAAAATCACCACCGAGTTGCACCTTTAGTCATCCGTGCATTCTATCATGATCGCTGTAATCATTCATCTTTTTATAAACTCACAACTGAAATAATGTCTTCATGACAGTAGGTTATCAAATATTATACTTGTACTAAAATTACAAACTAATATTTGTAAATTAGTCAGTCTAAGTGTTCACTCGTACCTAAATGTATGCTGCTGTAAAAAGGAAAAAAATGTAATTGGAAATGTTAGTGTTAGGTTAAAAGCGATTCTTACAGGGTTTTTAATGAAATTCTTTCAGCGATGAAGAATTACAAAATTACCGTTATATTTACTTTGTAAAAATAACTTGTTTTTAGAAACTTGAATTAATCGAATGATAAACTCGATTTATAAATAGAGGGTCCGCGGTCCTACCCTGTTAACTGATATTTTTTTCTAAATTGATTTTTTTAAAACATTTTTTATATGTTAATCCAAGTTAAAGTGTACCATAATTGAGAATTAAGCCACTTTAAAAATAATATTAAAAGAACAATTTTTTAAATCTTGGAAATAAGTTTGTTTACTTCTTATAAAAGTTATTTTATAATCATTTAGGTGTTTTGAAGAAACAGATGTTTCTTTGGTCTTGTGAACTTTTTCTTGCGTGATCCTTATCGACCTTTTTGTATAATTAATGCGCTAATGTGTTTACTTCCTGTGTACTTTTATTGACTTAATATGTTATTCTGTGTTGCTTTGCATGTCTCTATTGGACTCTGCATGTCGTGTAGGGCATCGTAAGTACTTAATAAAAAAGAAAAAACAACCAAAAACAACTTACACACTCACATAGAGCAAAACGGTTCACTGAACTTTTATAAATAAAATGAACAAGAGGATAAATAGATAGGTGAGCTGCGTTGTGTTTCATCTAAAAATAAAGAAGAAGAATATTATTTAGAAAGTTTTTAAAGTTTGAAAAAAATAAGTTTACTGATTTTGATTCTGCAAGCTACATGAACTATATGAAGAATTATGAAACGTGTTGCACTGTGTGGATATTCTCATTTAAAATTATATATTACAGAATATTTAACACTACAATTTAACAAAAACTCACTGTAATTTTAAGGGAAATTTCAATAATTTAATTGCAGGTGAGATCTTCTGTAAGACATTTTTTCTTGGGAAGTATTTATTTAACAAGCTGGACAAAACTGGAACGAGAATCTCTTGAATAAGAGAATTTTAAATACCTCATTCTTATTTTCGGAGTGAATAGACTGCCAGTGCCGGCATTAAAATTCTCTGCTGACACCGACAAAAAGTTTTAGAGATTGAATTACAGAAACTCTTTTAACAAGTTTTTCATCGATATAGTGAAATATATTCATATATTTTCATATTAGTATTGATCAGCTTACAAAAAAATCGAATTCTGATATGTACGTTCCTATATTTAATAAATAGAAACTAAAACCAGAAGAAATATATAAATAGTTCGTTCTATTCAAAACTAAAAACAATGATACAATTAAAAAATTTCGCTATTGAAATAGATTTCGATATTAAGTTCAAATTTATTTAATAGAATGAAAATACTTGAAAAGATTTAAAAGTTCAATGAATAATTGATTTTACAATTGTTCCCTTTTTCTTATTTCAAGAACTTTTTTCTTTATGCTTTACAAATCTGCTCCTAATTTTTAATATCCCGCATTAAAGTCTTTAATTAATTTTTGCGAAATTAAACTCGACCGTTGTTGATTCGGGACAGTAACAAATGAGCAACGCAAAATAAACGAAATAAATAATAGAGTAAAGCCAGCATATTCCTTTTATCGTTTTCGTAGACTCTCCTCCATTTTCGTTTATCTTGTTATTATTCTAATTTCTTCTTTTTCAAGTAACGTTTCCGACGATTAATCTATTCTGCACTCTGTATTACTTTCCGGCTACCTACTGCTACCTGAAAAGATTAACGAGAGAAAGAGAGGGAGGCAAGAGGGCGAGAAAGAAGCTAACGAGTACGAAAAATTAAAGTGACATGAGCCTTGCTCGCGGGGAGCATTTTTAATGATTTCATTTCATCGCTGCACTTTATTTTTCGTTCCGAACAACTCCTGTTTACGGAAACATTAATGAAGGGATTTTCTCTCTGTCAAATTCTCATAATTTACAAAGTCGCAAAAATTTCTTCTCGCTATCCATAGATTATTTTAATACTCAGTTAATTAGTTACTTCTCTTTCCTAATGAAAACTGCTACTACCAGTTTCAAGTGAACAGTTCCAGTTATAAATGCTTCTTATACTCCGAGATATGTATTTTTAGAGAAATAAGTTTACGAGACAGCCTTTCAAGTTGAAAATTTTATATTTAAAACAACGAAAGATTTTATTGCTATTTTTAATATTAGATCACTTCAGATCATATGTATTTTATTATTGTATGATTTTGATTTTAAAAAAAATTATAGCTTCCAATGAATATTGTTTGCAGAGTCCAGGTCTCGATGATTAGTGTACCTACCTATGTTGTTTCAGTTTTAAAAATCTCTTATTTGGATGATAACGAATTAAACCCTTTTCCTTCATAACATTGAAAAAAATATAACACAATTATACTCCATCACATGACCAATTATTACATGTTATTATAATCGGTGGCTTTATAATTAGGAAAATGGCTATGGCTCTAAAGCACAGTTTTCATTATAATTGCAAATAAATAATAAAAATAAAATAATACTATTCAAACAAAATAAAATACCAAATAAGCCATAAAGGCATGCCCTTATATATTTTGAAACATTTCCCAAAATTTCAACACAATATTTACATTTGCATTGTATAAAGTTTTCGAATACAAACTATGTGATTGGTTATGTGAGAATATGGTACATGCCCTAAAATGGCAAAGTTTCTGGTCAAAGGAAACTACTAATAAATCAAAAATATTATTCAAAGGTAGATGCAGAAAACAATTTTTGTCACACTACAAGAGCGTCGGTGATCACATTTATGTGATTTGTAAGGGGCCATCTAAAGAATATTTAAGATATGTTGATTATTCTTCTCTGTCGTTGATTTAATTGATTAGATGTTTGACTGTTAGAATCGTGTAAAATAAAATTGCAGAGTTGAAACAGAACAAACATTCTAACTATTGCTGACCTTTTGATGTTTTCGAATGTCTCAATTTACAAACTAGTTGTAAAATGTTAATATGTCTTAACTCACTTTACCGATTTCGCTTTGCGATTCTAATCGACTCTTCTTATCTCGTCTGTCTTCCTCTCTTTTCTTATCCTTCAATTCTTAGTTTTTCGAATATAAAGTACCTCGTAGCTCTACTAGCAAACATCCGAGACACGAATAATCATCCGATTTGTCTCTTCTCTTAGGAAAAAGAAGACGGTCCACTTTACAAATTCTACAACGCTATTCGAAGGCATGGAGACAGCTTTATGAAATCTATCAGTAGCCAAAGGAATATTACCTTATTCGCACCTAGCAATGCAGCCTGGGAGGTTCCAGAAGTTAAGCGAATCATGGAGGACAGTCAGCGTGTTGCAGAAATTCTGAAATTGCACTTGGTTCATGAGCCATTGCCTTTGGATGTCATCAAACAAAAAAGTGGTCGACAAGTAAGTTTTTGATACAAATAAATTCAATCCTGCTTTACAAGGGTATTTTACGTGAATTGGCAGTTATCACCTGCGATCTTTAGAATATTTTCAATTCTATAAAAGTATTTTTTTAAGTTTGGTGAATATGGTAAACACAATAAACTTAGCAGAAGAAGCTAACAATAAATAAAGGTATACTGAAAAATTCGAAACATCACTTTTGCTTCGAAATTAACTAAAATGATTTGGATGTTATACCTTTGTAGTACCTTAATCCTAACTTTTTTTATACAAATAGAATAGCGAAGTAAAACATAGATTCCTCTTAATTTTATCCGTATATACTCTTATAAGCTATCAATTACAATGCTTTTTGCGTCCATAGATTTTTTCAAGAAGATTTTCTGTAAAATTCGTTGTTTTGTGTTAACTTTTCTTTTTTCATCTTTATACAAATTTAGAAAAATTGCAGATAAAATAAATACGTATATTATGTTTGTTTTCATACTCATACAATTTGTGTTTACATTGGCACATTTATATTTATTTTTAATATTTATATATATTCACTTAAATTAACTGTATATCAAATTCTATTTAAAAATGTCATGTAGTTACTTATTCAAATGCTTTAAATTAGTCTTGCGCGCGATTTATATTCAGCTTTATAGAAATATAATATTGAATCTAGAATTCTAGTTATAACAAAAAAGATTAAACAAATACAGATCATTTTATTATAAAAAGACACAGCACAATTTTTTCCTTGAAATGAAACACTGTAGATGCAGGAGTTGAAGAACTGTGAACAGTTAATTAATTTTGGTCTGAAAATTTTTCTTGTTTTATTTTTCAAAGGTGCAATGGTACAAAAAGGGATCATTACTTGGGGTAATTAAAATTTTTTAGAACATTTTCGTTGTTTGACTAACACGTGTGGCTTGATTTTTTAGGTGTTTCTTTAATAGCCTGGAACCTCATTTCATTTCCTATACAGATATTAATGAATTATTAAAAATTTCCCTTATAATAATTTAAAAAAAAAATATGTGTTAAAATTGTGAATTTTATTCACACATACATTATCTCTTAGGTTTGAAATGAGGTTTATGAGCGATTTTTTATTTTTAATGTTGTACTAATATCTGTGCTGCACTGTTTATTATTAGCATGCGAGCACTATACGCCAGAATCACTGTTCTTCTTCTTTGTCGGTGAAACTTTACATGCTTTCTAAAATTTTTAATGAAATGAATTTTTAAATTTATGATTAAAGAGAGATAACTAGTCTAAAATTGACGAAAATTAAAAGGATCCCAAAGTTGTCGTTTGGAATCAACATATATTAGTTTAGTTATTGACTTACGAGCTAGTTTGAGTTGCTCATTTATGACCATAGTTACCACTTCATGGGACATGCTGCAACTAATACGATTATCGGTCGGCGTAAAATATTGATTAATTGACTGTTAAAACCAAGTCAATATAATTATAAAAGGTAATGCGTAATATATTTTTTAATTATTACATCGGATGTAACCGCACCGAATTATAGGTGAAGAAAAAACTTATGTTTACCGAAATTCGATAACCGTAGATTAAGTAGGCAGTTAATTTTGTTGGTCAGGGAAAGTTTGGACAAAGTAACGGATTTTGAAGGAAAAAATTGCAAAATGTGGGAATTTTCTGTAAGAAACAGGCTAACCATACAGTTTTAAACAAAAATATCTCTTAAGTTACTTTTCTTTTTTTTAAACATGCCAAGGATTTTTCAAGAATTTTTTAAAGATTTCAAAGAATTTGAAATATTTTAGGTTACTTTTCAAAATTCCAAGAGTTTTCGAGAGCTTAAAAAATGAAACTATCTTAAAGGATCTATGCGGTTTTTAAGTTAATTTAAGTCATTTCAAGTGACTTCAATGATATTAAGGACTTTAAAAGCTCTCAAGGTATTTTAATAAAGTTTCAAGGACTTCAGGAACTATCATCAAATTTCTTAAAACTTCATGGAGTTTTATAATGTTTGCATAGATTTGAAAGAATTTATTAACAAGAAGTAATAGATTGTTTAGTATTTTAAAGATTTGAGGAGAATTTCATATTGTTTTTGCAAATCATCTGAATTCATTTGGAATTCCCCCCGAATTCTTATTAATTGATATTGCATTCTCTAAACAAAGTTTGAATTCTTTGGAATTCTCTAAAAAATTTAATACTTTTGAATTCGTCTAAATTCGCTTAAGTTTGTTCAATTCAATGGATATAATTTTATTTTTCTAGTTTATGTTTAAATTATATTGAAGTCTTATTAACTTCGATTGAATTCTTAGGAATTTCCTAAGATTCCCTCAAATGGGTTTAAAATAATTTTAAGCTGACTGAATTCAATTATTTTTTTCATATTTTTTGTAATTGTTTTCAATTCGAAATTTGTGTTAAGTTTATATACACTCTTGCGAATCAAGTTATTTTGAATTCTTTTAAATTCAAAAGAGCCTCAGTCAATTTTTGTGTTAGAAATTATTCACTTGCTCGTTTTAATATATGACTCTTTCAAGTACACGAGCCTGTGACAATCTTGAGAAAATTAAATTAATAATGTATTAATTCAAATTTGTAATTGTTTTATTCCATTTACAGAAGACTCTGTTTTAACAATGTTATAAGAATAGAATTTTGCTCTTCAAATAACAAAGCTCGGGGAAAAAGAAAATTCAATCAAGGAAAAATAATGAAATTTGTAAAAGTAAGTTTTGCGACCACCCTAATAATGTCGGCTAATAAGGGATGTTACTTATGTAATAACAGAAGGTATTAAAAATTTGGTATGAAAAAACAATACAGTAGGTGTCGCGTTACTTTCAAATGATAACATGCCGAGCTCTAAACTAAAAAAAAAATGTATAGATTCCGCACTGAGGACAGAAACTTTAAAAGAAAAGGAAGTAAGGAAGTTCTTGAACAAAGAGTGTAACTTTGTAGAATTGGTTACAGACTGTCAGAAGCATCGAAGCAACCAGAGGGTTTTTTGACATTAAATAATGCTGACGCGAACTTGGAAGAAAGTTTGTCATCGGATGGTAGGAAGAAGTTAAACAAGAATCAAGCGAGGACGAGTAATTTAAAGAAAAAGAAAAAAGAGCCCGAAAAGAAACTTGGGAACCACTTACCAGAGAATTGGCCTGGAAGGTGGAAAATTAAACGAGAGCTCGCTTTTTTATCGTCTCACGGGCTCTTGCCACCTTGATTGGATGATAATGAGTCTACGGATGTGCACAAATGAGGTGCTTGGATGTCGAAGAACTTGAACAAAACCTATTCACTCCCTGATTATTCTTTTCCCCAATTTCACCTGATGAAAAGCCGTTACAATTTTTATACCACGCTCGCTGACTCTAAAGGAACGGTTAGAATTTCATTCTTCAATTTTTATCCTCTTTGAAACATTATTCATCTTTTAATCTCTGGATAAAGTAATTTCACATGAAACGTTCTGGAAAAATAATTCTGCTAAAAATTCCAGGCTGCAAAATATTTTATATACCGGGAATGAACATTGTAAAAGGTTTTCTTTTTTTTTTAATGTAGAATCCTAGCAGAAAGTCTGCTTATATACTAATATTTTTCAATTTAAATATTATTCCACACGCCATTCCAATTTAGTACGCTTGTTTCATAGAAATCAGTTCAAATATGCTAAAATTTGTTGAAAAGTCTTCTACTTTTCTATCAAACTTTTCACATTGAAACTCTATCAAATCTTATCCCCAAACCTAGGTCTTTAAATCTCGAAAATTTCTATAAAACTTTATCCGATGTGAAATCTTATACTTTTTCCATCAAAAGCTTTTTATTGAAACTCTATAAAATCTTATCCGCACCAAACCTGGAAAATTTCTATCGAATTCTGCCCCTCGAAAAATCTGATACTTTTCTACCAAGATATTATCATTAACACTCTATTAAATCTTTTCTAATCAGAAAATGTTGTTATGAGATTATACAATTTTTCGAAAAATATAATTTGATAGACAATCCCAAGATTCTGATATGCAGGATTTGATACAAGCTTGGTGTGGATAAGATTTGATAGAATTTCAATGAAAAGTTGTTTATGGGAAAGTATGAGATTTCTTGACAGATAGAGTTGGCTAAAAGCTTCTAAGATACTAAAATGCAGGACGTGATACACGTCTCGTTTTAAGAATGAGAAACTATTGATCGAAAAGTATACGATTTCTCAACAGATAAAATTTGATGGATATATCCAAGATTCTGATACATAGAATTTGAGACAAATCTTGTGCCGACAAGGTTTGATAAAAGTTTCAGTGAGAGACTGTTCACAGGAAAGTAATCAATTACCTTAAGGATAGAATTTGATAGAAATATACAACTTTCTGAACCATAGTATTTGATAAATATCGTTCAGATAAGATTTTATTGAGTTTTAATGAGAAACTGTTGAAAGTATACTTTTTCTCAACAGATACCATTATATAGAATTTTATTAGATTCATTATCTTAGAAACATAGAACATTATACACGTCTTGTACTGATAAAATTTAATATACACCAACCTCTCGCTTCCAGTTGGAATATATAATGTCGCAACCACTCTCGCCCTGCTCGCCTGAGAAACTGCCTGAGCCAGCAGTTCTAGGAAGAGCGAGAACGGGGTGACTGAAAGCGAGAGTTTGGTGTAATTTTAATGAAAATGTGGTGATATAAAAACATAGGAATTCTAGATGGATAGAATTTTATAAAAAGGTCTATAAAATTTTCTGATAGATTTTTATTTGTGAAATTCATTTGATTATATTAGATAGGATTCTTATGAAATCTGCTGATAGAATTTGATTTTTGAGGTTTTTTTGACTCAATTGTATAGGATTTCTATCAAATATTCTTATAGAATTATATTTAAATTCCACTTCTTTATAGATTTTGATTGAATTTCCTAAATGTATATAATTTGATTCAGCTTAAGGTTTCCTCTGGATAGAGAATGTTGTGTGAAATAAATCATGCTCAAATAATGTTCCCTAATTAATCAATTATCCTCGTTTTGCTAATATATTTGCCATCAGGATCGTAATACACCGCTATGGAACCAATAAATACTGTTATGTCCAGTTTTCAAATGTATTTAGAGCAGTTTGTTCGATTCGAAACATTGTTTGTAAATTTCAACCGATATCTCTGCTCTATGGAATTTATCGTGCTTTGTAAATCTGTCGTAAAAATGGCTTCTCTTTGCATTCTGCCCGTACCTTCCTATACTGTTTATGATGTCTGCAAATTATGGATTTATGAAAATTGAAGTCTATGCTTGCAAACTGTCCTTCCATTTAACGAATAAGTTAAATCATATAGTATTCACTTTCATAGGTTCTCTTCACCTCCAAATTATAAAAATTCAAAGAAAGCTACGCCTATCTAAAATTTAAAACCAACATTTCATGAAACGCTTGACAAAACTGTCCAAATGAAAAATAAAACATGATCCTTGTGCACTAAAAACTATCCGTAAATTTTCTCGGAACCTAATAAGATTTGATGCAAAATCCTGTTAAACAAAACAAGAATCCAACGACCAAATTTGGACCACAATGAATAAACGAAAACCAAAAAAAAACCCTATTGTAATCTGAAAAAAACCCAAAAAAACAATAAAAAATTAAAATAAAATTTTCGGAAAAAAGAGGAAAGAAAAATGAGAAGGCAGTCAACCACATCCCCTCCTTCTCTTTTTCTTTCTTTTGTCTTTTTTATTTTTATGACCATCAAATTACAATAAAATAAAAATAAAAAACATAAATAAATAAATTTGCATTACCAACGTTTGGGTACTCGTACAGTACCCTTATCAAGGCAAGGAAATTTTAAGTGGTAGAAATTGACCGCACCCACGAACAGGTGCTCTCTCTTTGATACCTGAGAATCGAATGAGGGTCAGTAGACCAATCTGTTGTAAACACAATATAAATATCTGTCACAATTACACCAGAAATAGAGAAAGTAAAAGAAAAATAGAATTCATGAAACAGCTACGTTATATGTAAGTAATCATATTAGCATAACTTTTGTTCAACCCATCCAAATCGGTTTTCAAATTAATAGATAACTTTTTTGTTTTTTAATATAAAACATTTCCATGAATTCCGTCTTTCTCTCACTAATTTCACTATGCAAAATTTGAACATTATCCCAGTCAAACTCATGGTCAACATCAATAAATGCCTTTGTATCTCTGGCAAGAACACTCTTATAACAGCGTCCCAAACGAACATCACTTTTGTGCTCCTCTGTCCTAGTATTAAGAAGTCTGCCAGATTGGCCTACTGACCCTCATTCGATTCTCAGGTATCAAAGAGAGAGCACCTGTTCGTGGGTGCTGTCAATTTCTACCACTTAAAATTTTCTACGAGTACTGCAACTTTGGTAATGCAAATTTATTTATTTATGTTTTTTATTTTGATTTTATTGTAATTTGATGGCCATAAAAATAAAAAAGACGAAAGAAAGAAAAAGAGAAGGAAGGGGATGTGGTTGGCTGCCTTCTCATTTTTCTTTCCTCTTTTTTATTTTTTTCCGAAAATTTCATTTTAATTTTTTGTTGTTTTTTTGGGGGGTTTTTTCAGATTACAATAGGATTTTTTTAGTTTTCATTTATTCGCTGTGGTCCAAATTTGGTCGTTGGATTCTTGTTTTGTTTAACAGGATTTTGCATCAATTTGATTATTGGACGTTAAATGGGATTTTTAATTTGGATTTTGGTCTAATTTAAATTTCGTAAATTCTAATAAGATATTTGAATCAAATCACAATTTCAATCCCCAATTGATTTCCAATCAACTCGCAGTTTTACAGAAGAAAGAACAAACGTCCGCAAAATCGAATTTCTAATTGAAAACGACGCTTTCTGAATTTTGTTTTTAAATTAAAATTTATATTTTTGCGGACGTTTATTCTCTTTTCGGTCAAATTGTGAAAATGTGAGCGAGGTTCTTATTAAAAGCTACCTTTCAATTACCATTCAATTTCAAGGACTCATGGAAATGCTTTTGACAGGTTGATGGCTGTAGTTTCAAAGTGTATAAATTTATTATTCGTACTTAGGTTTGGAATGAATTTAAATTAAAAATTTTTTTCAACCGTATCTACAAATTGATAACATTTTAAATTCTAAAATGTGAAAATTAAAAAATTTTAAAGCAAAATGGAACATTTTAATATCAGAAAGTTTTCTAGGAATATTAGAAATAATATTTGCAAGAATGTATTTCTAATGATGCGCAATATTTATTAATCTTAAGAATGACTTCATCTAGAAAAACGATATCTTTTCTTCGTAAATAATCACAATATAATTCCAATTAATCATTAAAATAAAAAAAGGTTAGTTTTATTGTTTCAACATCATTTTAGAATCGTATCTTTTTCAAAATCTAACCCTGAAAATTGCAGATTAAAATTTGGAGTTTTTAATTAAAAATATGAGAAAGATGACAAATTTGACAATATGAAACATTTGAAATGCATCTTAATTATGCATTTTGAGTATGGTATTCCTTTGAAACTAAAAAAGAGCGTATTGATACACTTTATTGATAACTTGTACACTGTCGTAATTTGAGAAAACACCATTAACTGGAAAAAATCGAAAAATGAGTTTTTTATATCGTTGGAATCGTGAAGAAAGGATGCACCTGATTATTAAAATCAAATGATTTGTTCAAACTAATTATAATATTTATCATTCTCAGATGGGAGAAAGCACGGCCAATACTTTTATTTTCTACTGAAAACATAGGTATTAACCATAATAATTTCCTAACGACTTTTAATTAACAAATCGATATTAGCACATACTCGGAAAAATCTGCCGTATATCCAGTCGTAAATTTATAATGCACTTTCATTGAATAGCAGATTATTTATCCATTCAAACAATTCTTTTTACCATAATTAATTGTTAAATTTTGCCGAGAGAATAAACATCGAATGCAATGGCATTTATATGTATACTCCAGGATTGGTAGAAAGAAATACTGGAAAAAGAAAAAATTTTCCGTTGAAAAATTCGTAATCCCTCTGCGAAAAGAGGTATCAATTTTTTTCTATAAAAATAAAAAAATTATGCAAATCTGATGGACGGCTACAGTGAAGAGATGAACGAATTGGAAAAAGGCGGAGAAAAAAGGAAATGCCGGTGCTTTTTACAAGCTCCAAGGTTCTCCTCTCGCATACTGACCAACATTGAAACAGTGGCAATATTATTCCAGCTGGAAAACTGAAAAAGACTCGGGTGGTTGATTTGCATTGAGCGTAGCGATGCATCCTGAGCTATGCTAATTTATCGCCAAGATATGTTTCACGCTGCTTTCATGCTTCATACGCCATGCTAATCCACTTTCTGCAGCTGATGCAAGCCGATGAATGACCAAGTATACGAAAAGTTTTTAAGGCTCTCCAAAATCACTCAATGTTGTCAGCATACAAGCTGGAAATTCGATTTCCTCGAGGCCAGAACAAATTTTCTCGACACGATTCTTAAAACTCAAATCCAAAATCATAAGCTGATGATGAACTCGCAGTAAAGCATCAGGATCGTTTTTGTTTGTAGCTCATTTGTTATATTCTCGAAATAAGATTTTTGTTTCTGTGTGAAACTATATCATGAATTTGGCTGAATTTTCATTTGCAAGTGTCTCATTTTTGTTGCAATTCAAAACAACACCGAATCGGTGTACTTTTGTGGATCGGCGTCTTTCTGTGCTTTTTACAATTTAACATTTACATTCTCTGACATCATAAATTTTATCTTTCATTTTTCTCAAGAGCAAATGGTATTCAATACGATAATCATGATTATTGCCGTTCATTGTATTTTGTACTCCTTCTTATTTTTAAAATGTACATTATTCTAATTCAAAAAATACATCAGCCAATTTCTGTGTATAGTCAATTGCAGTTTCAGGGATCAGAGAGATTAAAAAATATATAAAAAACAGAATTGAAAAATGCTCATGTTTAAATTTTCGTGATTATACTTTTGTCAGTTGATAGCTTTTCATCCCTCATTCTCATCAATTTTTGTCCGTGTTATTATTTTTGGTACAGAACCTTACGTTTTTCAAAGTATTTTTCTAATTAAGCTAGAAAGAAATAATTTTAAAAACACTAAAATATCAATATATTTGAAAAAATTTATTTTCTTTTAATGTTTCCTTAGGAATTAAAATTGATTTCTGAAATATTTTTATTAGTCAAACATTTTAGATGTTTAAAACCTTTTTTAATGTCTGCTAATAAAAAAATGTATGTAGTGTAAAAAATCAGAAATAAAAAGTAATGCATTATTCACGAAAATACGCGCTATATATTATAATAATAATATAATTTATTGTTTTCGATTACCAAAACTTTGTTACCACAGCCGTCGTTTTACGTATTTTATTAAAGCATTCAAAAGTATTAAAAATTAATCAAAATTACTATTTATTCATGGCAATATTCACCGTTTTTCTCCTGTTTTAACTTTTTCCAAGTTTTTTTACTTAATTCAGAACAGAATTAATAGAACCCAATAAAAAGATTGAACTATTTTTGGTTGAAAATTCTTGAATGAAAAGCCTAATATTATATTTTGGCTTATCAATTTTATTATTTTACAATTTTTATTTCTATAATATATATTCAATCGGCCTAGACAGTGGTGAGCTGTTATATTTGATTTCGTTTTTCCAAATGCCCTGGCGAATTTTTATTTAGTTTGAAAATAAAATTGTAGAAAATAATATATGGAAGCACCATCATTTATGCATAACGTCATAGAATACCATTTCCTGTTAATATGCATATACTTCATTACAAGATTAGCGATCTCTGTGACGATAATTATAATCTTTAGATAGTACATACATTGCACCTTGATAGAAAGGTATTGGTATTCTTAATAATTTTTCAACATTAATTTAATTTATAAAAACTCTAAAAATATTGATTTAAAATATAAATAATTTGAACATCCATCGTATCAGGTTGAAATGTATTGAATAAATTGCTAGTTTTCTATTAAAAAACTCTTTTACCATGTTTTTTCTTCTTAAATAACCACAAAGTTTCCCATTAGAGTTTTCTGTTGTACACTATACATAGCACCTCACTGATAATAAAAATGTATAAAATAATAAATAGATTATATAATAGAATTAAGGCCATGTGATGAGTAGGTCACGTCACCAGATTTCTACCTTAAAACCACTTTTTTATTTCCCAACTTATTATCACACGAAACGCCACATCGAGTTGAAAATTTGGGACACTAAACAAGAAGCACTAAGAATGGTGGGTCTGGTCCTAAATTTGTATAATTATGAAAAAAGTTCTTTGTTGTAAATAATTTTTTTTTCCTTTTTTCATAATTATTAAAATTTAGGGCCAGACCCACCTTTCTTAGGGTTTCTTATTTATTATCCCAAATTTTCAACTCGGTGTGGCGCTTCGTGTGAAAATAAGTTGGGAAATAAAAAAAGTGAAGATAAGGTAAGAATCTGGTCACGTGACCCACTCGTCACATGGTCTTGAATAACTAATTTTCAACAATAAATTGTTATGATAGGTCCAGACAGCTGCAGACAGAAAGAATCTTTACTTCAACGTTGTTCAGAATCCCTCTGGAAACGAAACAGTGACAGTAGAAGGTGGTGGCGTCAATGCCACCATAATTACAGCCAACATTGCTGCCACTAATGGAAGGATCCATATCATCGACAGGGTGCTTGGAATTCCTTACACTACTGTTCTCGACAAACTAAAATCAGACCCTCAACTGAAGTAAGTTCATCATTGATTTTTTTCCTGATCATATATTGCGGTCTTTGTTAAAAAGTTGAGTATAATTTGTGTAACACATTTGTTGCCAATTCTACGCCCTTCCCCGCCCAATATATCAAGTCGTAACGAAATTCTTTCGACCCCCTCCCTCTCTGCCTATTTTACGCATTTTTTAAAAGTGAAATCTGATTATACATTCGTTTATTGCAAATACTAAACTTTATCATTATACTATAATTTTGTGTACATGGATTTGTTATAAGTTTCATTTGTTGAAAATATTACATAACAACAATAAATTACCCCCCACCTATGTAACATATGGTAAAAAAATTTGTCTCTTTGCCCCCAAAAGAATTGCTCCGTAATTTATGGCTACCCCCCAAGGCCATATTTTGTTTTATTTCTAAACATTGATGACTAAATAAACTTCCATTCATCGTAAAACACTAAATATCTCATTTAATGTCTAAAATTCCTATTTTTGAAATAAACAAATAAAAACAGAAAACGTAAAGTTTCACATCGTATTAAGAGTTCAGATATTCTCTCTGAACCATTTCATCCAAGACGAGCAATTTGCCAATAAATGATTGCGACTTACCGATGCACAATGTTCGTGCAAATCAAGTCCCTTCGCAGACTCTGAAATTGATCTAAGATTGCGATCTCAATTGAGAACATCCTTTAATTCGACATTCATACCTTTCATACCAAAATCTCTCCCATCACGAAGCAAATCGATAATTGAATTGAACTGTAATCTCTTTTCTCTGTGTCTACAGTCTGTGAGCACTGAATTGACTTACCAGTAGACTATAGCTTCATTTTATTATATAATAAAATGAAGCTATAGTCTACTAGTAGATATTTCTTCCTGTATCAAATGTGCTTTTGTTGAGGCTTAACACATGTAACTAATCTTATTTCAGGTATTCTGAATTTACATTCAGATATTCAGATTCTTGATAAAAAAATACTAGTATAGAGAATAAATTAAGATAATCTTAATTCAAATAGGCTAGATTTCGTACTGAAACTTCGAACTATTAACTTCGTCTTAGTTCGTGTTCAGTGAGGTCTTATTTTGGTGTCTAATTTAAACCAGAACGTGCTTCCAGTCATGCAAAAAGGATTGGATTAACTTAGATTGTTAACCTATCGAGAAAGAGCGATCGGTTCATTTCCAAGGGAATGTAATTAGTACAATTGAGTTACTCTTGGAATCCTTGAGCATTCTGTGATTGCACGAGATCTTTCCTTTAATTCTTTGATTCAAACATTATTTTTCTTTCATTCAACATTATTTAATTTATAAAATATTAATTGTATTTAAATTATAGTGTACCCTTAAGTCGGATTTCAGGCACCTCAAAATTTCCTAAAGTGACCAGATGAATTATTTAAAACTGTTCCAAGAATCTGGAATCAGTTGTAGCCTTAACTGTTTCTAGATTCTAGTTAAAACCACCCACCTTAAGAAATTTAAACTATCCATATACGAATGTCCGAATTTACCTCATATGTTTGAAATTGCCCTGTTTGAGAGTACTTCTTTCCTTCTTAATTACCACAGATGGAAACTTTTCTTTATGTAGAAAATCTTCCATACTGTGCTAAAAAATTCGAATTTCAAGCAATTTTTTAGCCAATAACAAGCGATTTCAATTTTTCAAGATCCGAAGGAAGTAAAAGACAAATTCTGAAATTGGTTAATATTTTCTGTTTAGTTTTTGAATATTCAAATTCAGAGATTTTCCTATGGGCTAAAATATTACGGTGATTTCTTGTGAGTAAAGTGTTTTTCTAGTGCACAAATATATAAATTTTTGAAAAAAAACTATTTCAGACTAAGACTTTTTTGAAATATATTTTAAGAAGCCATATCCCACATTATACTACTTGGTGGGATTACATTATATCATAAATCTCCCATAACCAGTATTTTTTTATTAAAATAATTTTTCCTATAACAATCAAGCCCGCAAAGTTTTATAATGTCCAATATGGCTGCTTAAAATGTATTTGAAATTTTCTTTAGGGGGGAGAATTAAAAAAATTAAGAATTATGTATTTTATTGTGAATATTTTTTCTAAAAATACTTTCTCAACTTTTATTGAACAAAACATAGTTGTACTTGGCAGATTGTTTGCATCACAGGTCATGATTTTGGTCGGTTTTCATGTTTCTTTACAATTATAAAAGTTACTTATTCACTAAATATGAAAAATTACAATTATTATTCAATTCAAATTTCTATTGGATATTTCAATTTCAATTAAAAATGGAAAAAGTAGCTTAACTTAACCGATATGTGATTTGTGTGTATTTTAAAGTGCATCGTGACATATTCTCGATATATATTGCAAGAATTATAAATATCTACACTCTATATTCACGATTCGTTCATAAATTGAACAAACAGAATGGAATATTATATTTTCAATACTAAAAATTCATGGAAATATAAATTGGAGAGAAAAATTATTTTATGTTGATTTTAAAAATGTCCCACTCGAAATTGGATTACATAATTTGTTTATAAAGGTTATTGATAATATCGGATGTTCAGTGATTTTTAATAGAATTTTTTAAATAATAATTATGATTAAAGGAAAAAAATGTGTTTAAACTTCACATACTCTACTTGCACATTAAATACATCCTATACAAAATGACGCTAACTTGAGTCCCATATTCTGGTTTTAAACAAAAACTTTGTTTAAAAATTTTTTTGTGGTAAAATTTGAATTTTGTAAAAATATTATATTTTCAAAATATATAACAGGGAATACTCCAAGTTTCATTAAAACCTAATTATCGGTTCCAAAAATATCGATCATTCCTACACAGAAAAAACTGAAGTTAAATTTTGTTGCATGTAAAATTTCCAGCTGATAAAGTTTACATGCTATTCGGCGAAAGTATATCCTACGATGGAATAAAAGCTGTCGTCTGCTACGGCATCCTTAGCAGCAATGGGAAAACGGGCAAGTATGAGTGAATTCGAGCTATAAATTATTGGCACACCAGATTTAAAACAACTAAAAAAAAAAAAAGTTAGAATTTTTAGCAGCTAAAACTTCGGTAACACGTGTACAATCAGCAACAGAAAATAAGAAAAATAATTTGTTCTTATTGATATATCTCCTCCGAAATCAATTAGATTATTTTTAAACGACGACAGATAGTGCTGGGATCGCAATTCTTGCTACGTCGCGAATAAAAATGGAGCGATTATAAAGCGAAATATTATCCCGGCACGGTTAAAAATTGGAAATTATCTTCGATTCATGTAAGTTTATCCGGCAAGGTTAATTTTTGTTGCGGTGAATCCTTCGCCCGAAATCGATGTAAACTTTATCTTTCGTCTTTTCTGTGCATTATTAAAATTTGAACGGCCAGTTGCAGAAGCAGGCATTTCTGACATTGGACCACCTATATCTATTTGTAATAATACAGTATCAAAATCTCAAAGTAATCTTACTCACAGAAAAGAGTGTTCAAAAAATTCAAAAATGTACTTCTCTGTGTTAGAAAGGACCCCGCACAGAATACATGGGAAAATGTCTTTCGGTAGATTTGGATAAAAGTTAGTAATTTATAAGCGCCCAATTAGATATTCATCAACATTTTTTTTAATGTACAGTTTTAACGTTATATAGCGCCAAGCGCTCAAAATCAGAGCATAGTATATATCCGTATCGCATTGAAAGCAAAAACGCCGGCAGAATCAATATCACAAATTAAAATATGGTAAATATTACGTTCGTATCATACAACGCGCTTTTCGCAACGGCCAAACGCTAAGCGCTCAATATTTTTAATCTACTGTGACATCATTGTTTCGAAGCAGCAACGGTTATAAAATAAGGTCAGTATCAAGTGCGGTAATTCCAATCATATGAATCGCCCCCTTCACGCACCATGCGAACGAAAAGCGCTCAATATTTGATAATGACTGCAGAACTCACTGTTTCAGAGCAGAAAATAAGGTCACTATCAAGTTCGGTTGTTCGAAACATATATATCGCCCACTTCTCACAATATTCAAACGCGAAGCGCTTAATATTTCGAACTATCTGCAACACTCACTATTTCAGGGCAGCAACGATGATAAAATAAGGTCAAGATCAAATGCGGTCGTTGCGAGAAGTGGACGGTATATATGATTGGCACAAACGCACTTGATAATGCTCTTATTTTAGAAGCGTTGCTGGCCTGAAAACTGTGACTGTTGCACTTTATTACAAATATTGAACGCTTCGCGTTTGGAAGTTGCGAGGAGCAGGGCATTTATATAATTGGCAGTACCTCCAATCACACTGAGCTCACTTTGCATTTTTCTCCACTCAAAGCAGTAATTGTACCATATATAATAAAATCTTGCGTGCTTAGCCGTTGCGAGAAGAGGACGATATATATGATTGAGATAATCGTACATGATTATAACCTTATTTTAAAACCATTCCTGCCCAGAAACAATGAGTATTGTAGTTTATTCTTAATATGAAGCGCTTAGCGTTTGAACGTTGCGAGAATAGGTCGATTTATATGATTAAGACAATTGCACATGAACCGATGATGCTCTCAAACTGTGATAGTTCCAGTTGATTCCAAATATTTAACGTTCGAGCGATATAATATATGATTCGAAAAATCGAAACTGATATTGATCTTATTTGATAACCTTTTCTGCTGTGAAACAGTGAGTGTTGCAATCATTATCAAATATTGAGTGCTTTGCGTTTACACGTTGCGTGAAGCGGTTGATTCATATGATTAGCATTAACGCACTTGGTACTGACCTTATTCAAGCACCGTTGCTGCCCTTAAATTATGAATGTTGCAGTTTAGTCAGAATATTGAGTGCTTAGCGTTATGACGTTGCCAGAAGCGCACTCTATAAGGCGGGAATAATGTTTACCACGTTTTAATGCGGTGATAATAACTCTGTTGTGGTTTTTGCTTTCAATGCTATACGGGTATATCTTATGCTGTGATTTTGAGCGCTTGGCGTCGTATGGCGTTAAAACTGTTCATTTAAAAAAATTATGGTTATTCCATTGAGCCCTTATAACCTACAAAATTACGAATTTATAACCATACCCACCGAAAGACATTTTCCCGTGCATTCTGTTCGGGGTCCTTTATGCTTTTCAAATATTAGTTCAATACTGCGACTTTTAAATTTTCAGTTAACTAAATGTTTCATTGTGTAATTGAAAATTCAGACATACTCTTATATTCCTGGCAGATTTTCTGCATGAGGAAAGAAAGTACATAGTGTGCAATAATGGATTTGCTGTTCGTATATGCGAAATTCTTTAATAATTGATACTCTCATTCTTGTTTGCTTTTACCGGCGCTGTGCATTGAGTCAGGTCTAGGGTGAATATTTATAACAGTGATTCACTTATTAGTCAGTGTAGGATGAACGTGCAAGAGCAAATTGTGCGAAGCTTGCAAGAAGATTCTAGATTAGGGTTGTTTTACAATTATAATTGATATTCAAGAGACGTGAGATATTCCAAAGGGATATCCACTCCGAGTGTAAGCGGGAAAGTCCTCGCAATCCTGGAGCGGATTAAACTTCAAAGAAACGCTTGTGAAAGGATAGCTGGATGCCAGGGAAGAATAGAAACGCAAATTGCCAATTTTCAGCGCGTCAACGTGTCAACTTTTCGAGAGGACTTCATTCTCTAAAGTTTTCATTCTCTTTTCTTGCTCGTTTTTCGAAAATTGTCTATATTTTTTCCGAAATAATAAAAATTTATTAAGTTTACTTCTAACCTTGTTCCACTTTCATTCCTGACACGTACTTATTCTAAACTGTAAACAACCATTTAGAGGCCGGATTCTGTAACCGCATATATGTATAAATTTTTCTTGCTAAACGGCGAGCACTATTCAACCAAGTTTTGAATTTCAATTTTTAAAGTACATATTCTTTTAAGAAATTTAATTGCGGACCTTTTTTCCCTCAATAAAAATGTTGTAGTCTTTGCCATTTTAAAGCAAGCCTGAAAATCCCGTTTTTTTAGGAAACAATTTCTTTAGTCTTTTACTACTTCGATGCGCCATAATTCAGTTAATTCTTCCAATTTCTCCACGAAATTTATGATCAACCTTATTCATGATTTTATACGGCCGTTAGAGTAAATAACATAATAACATTTTTGTTTGAACAAAAGTTATAAATTGTTAAATTGATACACTGCATAAATAATGAATTTATATCTTCAAGCTCATGGAGAGCCGAGCGAATTTTAATAATCGAAAACCTTCTAATAGGAGAGTTGTTCGGAAAGTTTTAGGTTTCAATATAACCTAAAACCTTATAAGTTCTATAGAATGATGCATATACTCTTCTGAAAATCCTTAAAACAACAGAAGATTTTTTTAAATCCCTTTAAATCATTCAAATTCTTGGAAATTCCATGAATTATTGCTCACAAATCACTCGACTCTCCACGAGCTACAAGTGTTTGTCCAGTGAAAAAATGCACAATTGAATTGATATAAGGGTGAGTATTCTTTAACGGCATGTACCACACACGCATGTACCATACCATTTCTTCACGAAATGCGACATTAAGCTGAAAGTTTGAGAAAATGAAGAAAAAAGACTACTGGAACGTTTGTGTACTAATAAATTTTCACAGATGCACAAAAAATTAAAAAAAAAATTTTTTGTATTTGTAAAAATCTATTAGTACATAAACGTTCCTCATCCCCTTTTCTCTATTTTCTTAAACTTTCATCTCAATATCTCATTTCGTGTGGAATTGGTATGATCAACAAAAATGGTTGGTAAAGTAGGAATCGGATAAGTGTCACGTGCCCTTAGATTAAAATTTAGAACCTCATTGAAAAGCGTATAGAGTTATAATTCATATAAAAATATGAATATGTCCATACAGATGTACATCAAAGTGGGCAGCAGTGACTTGGAATTTTAGTCAGATCTAAGGATTTAAAAAATCTATATAAATACATATGTATATTATTGCAAGCTTTTTGCCATCGGATATGTTTACATGATAATGGAAAAAATATGCACATTGTGACATTTTCATTTCTAAATTCATTTTTGAACATCAACAAGCGAATTTTAAATTTGGGTATTAGCTCAAAAATTGACAAATCTTAAATCTAAATGTTTGATCTATAGGAATATTTTTTTTCTTTACATGAAATCAATATTCCAGGAAACATCATTTGTTTCCCAGAAGATTGTCTCTTTTTCTGAATTCGACCCTTGATTTTGAGTCCCTCTTTCATTCATGTGACTAGCAATCAAGATACATGATTAAAGTGTCTTCATCTTATAATAGTACAGGGTGAAGATTGTAGTGAAGAGTAACTTTGAAAGGCACAAGTGGTTAGGTATTGTTGATATTTATTGGTCCAACACCGGATGCTGGAACAAGATTTGGTATGAGGCGATAGAACGTTGACGTCACCACTCATCTATTGCATCGAATAACGATTTGATAGCCATCGTATAAAGGGGTTAATGGCATTAAAGCTAGCACCTTGCTCCGACGTTTCCGGGTGTATACGTCGCGCCAGAACAACACAGGGTAACGTATGGCCTTCCGATAGATGGACATTACTCGTCGATACATACTTGATCGAAGCTATCTAATAGCTCTTACTATGTACCATTATTTCCAGGCATCGCCCAGCATATTATGAAACTATGGGTTTCGGTATCTCAATCGTTTAATGCATCCAGTATCCAATTCCAGTTAGGTGATTTGGGACTCGCCGTTCGTTGCTCGCACTTCATACGTAAAATATTCATGAAGCATCACGCAGAAAAAATTCTGCTAAGGTAAACTCTGCAGAAAATTCGGTAATCATTATAGAAAATGTATGCTGTCCCTATTTTAACTGGAAATCCTGTAACCTTAGCAGAATTTTTTTTGTCGTGATAATGTGTTTCATAGGGTTTCCTCTGAAGTATATTTGTACCTTTTTGTTTTCTTTTTAGTATTGTAGTACATATTCACAAAGTTAGATACATATATCGAGAATGTTTCTTGGATTTTAACATACATTAGAGTGGTTTCAAAAAGGCTGACAGAAGCCTTTCTGCATTCACTGATGTGAGAAGTCTAGAGGGGAGTGACTTTAGCTTAAAACGTCGAGAAGGGGCCCTTGATTCATTTTTTGCATGGAGATTTATTTCACGTGTCTAATTCGAAGAAAGATACTGATAACGCTTATGAAAATACTCATGAGAATTTTAATATTCAAAAACTTGAAAATGGAGGATTTTTGTTCCAAAAATGCTCAGAACCGAATCAAGTTTGGCTCAAAATCAGCATAAGGCATTTGAAATTTTCCGAATGAGCAAAAAAATTGGACTGTAAATTCCAGTATTGAGCAGTAACTTGTTATAAGTAACTACCCAATGAGAAATTGACTACTGGCAGCGTCGGCGCAATACTGACCGCCAGTACTGGCGCAGTGCTGGCAGGACCTTGGTATGATAACTATGTTCGGTACTGGCTTTCAGTACTGTACCAGTGCTGGCGGGCAGTACTAGCAGCCAGTACTGTCGCAGTACTGTACATGAAGGTTAGACAGACTTAAGCCGAAGCTCGTTTAAATTTATAACAAGCAGGGGCCTGCATAAGATGTGTGAACTATAATATCATTTAAACGATAGAGTAGCTTTATTTTGCGTATGAATTTCTGTACACTTATTACGAAACCAACAAAAATGACGCTGGCTGATCGTTGAATAAAACTCAACTCAGGCACGATTGAATATTTTAAATCGTATCTGAGAAACCAATTTTTCAACAATTTTCCTAGGTCATGCTAAAAATTTAAGTCGCGGTACAAAATTTGAGAATCTCTTGAATTTTTTTTTAAACTTCTCATGGTCTGTCTTCTTTTCAAAACGTCAAAAAATATCTATTAGGTACCTTTCGACGTGGAATTTCAAAAGCTTTCCAACTGTTTAAAAAAATACCCTACCTGTTTTTTTCACCGAGTTATCGTGGTTCAAAGTCAGCAGTGATTTTTAATAGTGCTCGCGCCAGCACTGGTCCGCCAAGATTTGGCTGGATGTTGGCAAGACCACAGACCTAGTACTGTGCCAGATGTAAGTTACGGCTCAATACAGGCATTTCCCATTGGGTAAGTTACTGAAACGTTGCGTTTTTTGCACCCTTAAGGGTAACTTGGTTACTTTATCTACAAATTTTCAGAACGGCTTTTTTGATACCAATGTATGAATAATTTCAAACGTAATTATTCAAAAAGACCCTTTTTAAAACTTATTCCTAAAAAAAAGTTTTATTTTGTTCGCAAAATTTCCTCTTTTTTTGTTTAAAGTACCTAGCTTGAAAAGAAACAATTTTTTTGTAATTTTTCGTTCCAATACATGCTGAGATATCTACCTGCCAATATGTAAATTTTAGTTAAAACCCAATTGTTTATGACGGTGTAAATTTAGCACAATTAATTCGACTGGTATAGATAATAATTATCGACTAACTTTTCAAAAAAGAACCCTGGATATTCATAAAAGTCCGGGGACTTCCCCGCCATTTTAAGCCAAATTTGCCCTTCATATACCTTTTTACTGCATGTAGAAGTGTTAGTGGGGGCAGGATTATTGGAAGAATATGTTATTTTGGAAGGTTCCGTAAGAAAGTAAATGCGTATTTTTGTTCGATAGAACAATATTAAATGATTCGGACGTGCCGTTTTATTTCTTCATAAGAAGAATATTTGGGGAAACCCCCTGCTCGACAACTACGAGGCGTGAACATGTGATTTTCAATAAAAAATAAAACGAGCGCAAATTGCACGGTCCTCTCAAGAACCCTTTTCCGAATGCGACATATGCATTGATTTTTTACTTAGCCCCCCCCCCCCCCCTCCACAAAATCCTCAATCTAAACGAGGATCCAGTGTAGTGCGGTATATTGGTTGATAATTTTACTTTTGCGTAATTTTTCTTACAGATTATTTCTACCGGTTAAATAAAAAAATGTGATGTATTTTTTTTTATTAATTAATAATGGTTCAAGCAATATGCATTTGTTTAAATAATAATTTTTTACGTTTTATCGCAAATTACACAGGCCGACAAAATTTGACAAAGTTCCGGAACCAGAGACCAGACCTAGTATACCCGAAGGTTTTTGCTGCGCTGAATCCGAATCCGACCTCAGAAAAATTCCATCATCCTCAGTTTTCGAGATATTGTAACCTAAAAGTGCAAAAAACACCGTTTTTTGCTATATTTGAGGTTACATAGCATCTTGAATAAATTTTTTTTTCAAAATCCATTTTTCAGATTCAAGATAGCTTTTTTTTTCATCGGTATATCATTGATTGAAGTTAAGTATTTTCGCAGTTTCGTAACAACGTTAAAACACCTTATATAGCATATGTGAGGCTATAAGCCCAATTTATAAGTGATCGT
>NC_046660.1:98289914-98308131 GCF_010883055.1 Belonocnema kinseyi | reverse complement strand
GGAATTTTTCTGAGGTCAGATTCGGATTCAGCGCAGCAAAAACCTTCGGGTATAGTAGGTCTGGTCTCTGGTTCTGAGAATTGTTGGCCTGTGTTATCAACACCCTCACAAGGTAAACTGATAAGGTAATATAAATAATCATATTTGTTTTTAATTATTTTAGAAAATTTTTATTTTTTAAATATTACTTTTGACTGAAATAAGACAGAAAAGTGTAGCTTTTTGCAAATTTGACAAACAAATTCAAGAGAATTCTGGTATGTTTGGTATTTGTACCGCTTGTCCGCAATTGTTTAAACAATTTTTATTTAGTTCTAATCAATTTTTCGACAAAATGTCAAATATTCACACCTTTTCTGAGTAATTTGAACTATTCAACTTAAACAGAAAATGAATACGAACGATTAACTACTTTGGTTAATATCATTTAGAAAAAACGAAAATGTTGTTTTTCATGTCAAAAAGATTGTTCACACAAATGATAACACAGCCACACAAAAAAGTGTGCGGATCTGGTAACAAGACACACGTATTCCTATGGATTTTGGGGCGCCATAACCTCAAAAAATGAGCCATAACCTCAAAAAATGACGAAAAATCATGCACTGAGGCAAATAAATTTAAAAATAATGCCAGTGATGCAAATATTCACTTCAAAAATATGTCGACAACTGTGAAGGATCAACCCTTGCCTGATATCAACTTATTTAACATAACTTTACCCAACAGAACCTGACCTCACTTAACCTGAATTAACAGAAATTTATTGAACTACACGTAAAGCTCTGGAAGCATATTTTCCCAGTAGCAAATGTGTGCTACATCGAATGGGTCAACTCGAGCCTAACCTGGAAATAAATCTAACCAAGCCTAAACTAACCTAACCTCACGAAACACAATTAAACTGATTGTGTTGTCCTGTTGTGTTTGCGGTACCGTTTCATTCAGTTTCGGCTTAACCTACATAGAGGTTTAACCTATCCTAACCGAACAAAATCTGACGTAACCTAACCGATTACGCTGGCAACCCTGTTCTTGCGTATAGTATAAATATATCCCTTATTTTAAGAAAAGAAGAGAGAAAAAATTTTTGAATAAAACTCTTATTCATTTGCATGTTTAAGTTACAGTTCTACATTTTAATTGATATAAACATTGTCAGGTTAATTGAAATGGGGTTAATTCTACTTGTAGTTCTAATTTTCTTCAAATGAGTAATGTGCGTCTAAATTTTTAACCATCTGTAGTACAATGAAATGAATTTTATTGTGTTACAACGGGAACACTTAAGTTGAGTTGTGTTGCGTTAAGCAAAATTTCATTAGGTTCTGTTAAGTTAGATTCATTTTTAGGTTAAGATCCAGTTAACCTATTAAATATAGCACACATTTAAGAATGAGAACCGTACGCTTGCATAGCTACACGTGTGGTTGAATTTCATTCGGCTAGGTTATGTTAGGTCAGGTTCTGTTAGGTTAGGATAGGTGTGACCTCTTTGCAGGTTAAGCCCAAGCTGATTCAAACGGTACCGCAAACACGACGGGACGACACAATCAGTTTAATTGTGTCTCGTGAGGTTATGTTAGGTTAGGTTAGGCTCGAGTTGACCCATTCGATGTAGCACACATTTGCTACTGGGAAAATATGCTTCCAGAGCTTTACGTGTAGTTCAATAAATTTCTGTTAATTCAGGTTAGGTGAGGTCAGGTTCTGTTGGGTAAAGTTATGTTAAATAAGTTGATATCAGGCAAGGGTTGATCCTTCACAGTTGCCGACATGTTTTTGAAGTGAAAATTTGCATCACTGGCATTATTTTGAAATTCATTTGCCTCAGTGCATGATTTTTCGTAATTTTTCGAGGTTATGGCTCAACCATGACGTGATGGGTGATTTTTGATACCGAATTTAAATTCAGCGCTCCAAAATCCATAGGAATATGTGTGTCTTGTTACCAGATCAGCACCCTTTTTTTGTGTGGCTGTGTAATTGTTTTAAAAATATGCATATTTAATTAAAAGTATCGAAATGAAACAAGTGTATAATATAGTGAATTGATCGTTTGATCTTTGACTTATACCAATTAGTTCATCTTACTCAGAAAACGTGTAAAGTTATATATTTAAAAAAAATTAAAATTGTATTTAAAATTATGTGTTACTGGGAAAAATATCAGATACACCAGAATTATGTCGATTTGTTTGACAGATTTTGCGAAAACTTTATTTTTATGCCATATTCCAGTCAAAAGTTACACTGAAGCAATACAAATGGTTAAAACACATAACAACAGATTGAGTTAAACCTCCTGATATTTTATATTGCTTTGTACAATTATTAAATATTCCTCTTATAATTTTCATATATGTATTAAAATTACTTACTGAAATCAATCATTACTCTGATTTATTCACATCAGTGAACTCAGAGCGCTAGAGTAACAAACGACTAACCATGTTCGAAAAACTCTCTGCATGTCTAAATTTCGAATAATTCATCATTTTCTTTCTAGCTTGACTTTATTACTGGGATCAAAAAAGGGCTTTAACAATCAGCTGAGTGACACAAAAAAACGTTTCACATTTTTCGTGCCTACGGATGGAGCATGGAAGGGTACACAGGTCAATTACCCTTCTACTTACAAAAAAATCTTCATGGATGACTTCAGCTATCATGTAAGTTAAAAGATTTTGATTTAACATTGTTTTAGTTAATTTTAACTTAAACTATGGAAAATTCTTATACACTGTGGATAGATTATGAATTTTTTGTTTCAATTTATTATCTACTAGTGGGAAATTTACTCTAATTATGTGGATTATAAAATATAATTCTTTATTTATGAAAATTAATTGCGATGTTTTTACTAGGTCAATCAAATTTTGGAAAGACATTTGGTAATATCTGAAAACGCCTATACGATGAGCGCGCTCGTTCAAATGACCCGCAATGGCTCAGTGCACCTACCAACTGCCAGAGACATTCTACACATTCGTGTTAAAGAAACATCAAAAGGTGAGACTTTCCACTTTTCTTTTAAATCATTTTGTGTCTAATATGTGTTTCTGCCCAATGGATATGCCCAACATATGCTAATTTCTAATTTTGCATTACGAAAACTTTAATAACACTTCCTATCTCACAAAAATTGGCGCGATTTTTTAAATTAACAAAAATAGCTTAGGAATGATAATCGAATGAAGATTTTTAATAGACTCATGAAAGGCTTTTTCAAATACATGTCCAAATTCATCTGTAAGAATAAATTACATTATTGTATCTAAAAGTTTCATCCACTTTCTGTAAATAAAAATAGTTATAAAGATGTGTTAATTTGTTAACGATTTTGTACTATTACCTCGAGCAATCAAATTACCAGTTACAAAATCTGCAGTATATGTTGAATCGGATTTCATGAAACTAAATGTATGTTGCGTGTTAGTCACTGCAACACTTTCTCAAATAGTAATTTTTTAGAATATCTAGATTTCAATATTGTGATTTTATATTACATCTAGGCGGGAAGAGGGATGAAAACGCAATTGTTCCAATCATTCTGAGCGGTGAGTTACTCAATGTATTGAAGGCGTTAATTGCGATTCGTGCTTTATCTAATATCCATAGAGAGCGGTACACAATATTTCTTTATTATTTTTAATCTGAATTGTGATCAATATTTTCAAAAAATGCAAATGTGTCATGGTTCTACTTTAGTTGATACCTGCAAATGAATATAGCCTCAATTCTTTTGAAAGAAGAACCTTGATTTAAAATAATACAATTGAACTTTTTACACTCGACGAAACGTACAAACGCATTTCGAGGTATTGTAAGCACAATCCATCCATTATAATAATTCATTTGTCTTTATTTTAATTTTAAATTGTAGGCATTATTTGAATTATAATAGATAATAATTATGCAGATTGGTCAATGAGTTTAATATTTTGTATTCAATCCTAAACATATCTGAACAGAAGATATTGTTTATAATAATTCAAATTTTGTAGAATTATCTTAATAAATAGTTTTGGAAGACTCCGCATCAAATGTGCAGAATTTTACTTTTTGTGAAAATTTCTAATTATAAATTGTTTAAATTCCGAACCTACAGGTCAATAATTTGAAAGAAAATGATGAGAAAAATTGACAGATTAACCTACATGCCTCATACTTGTTAAATCAGATCAACTGAAACCAAATGTTTTGTTAACCATGATTTAGACAAATTCACGATTATATGTAAACAGAATTTTGAGGCGTTCTTTTAACACTCCTTAAAGAATCAAGCAAGGAAACTGACATTTTCAAAAAAGCCACAGGAGAGTTGAAAATTAAGCTAATAGCAAAATCACGGTAGATTTTTCGATGAAATTATTGTGGTAGCAAACCACTTCAGAATAATTGTGGAAACCATCTCCTAACAGGAATGGTCGTTGAATTTATTTTAAGGATTGATTAACATCTCTTAAATATTCAAGCAAGGACAACGATATTTGCTAACAATCAAAATTAGGGAAGATTTTTTTATTATACCATTGAGGACGGAAATCTATTCACAATAAACGTAGAAACATATCCTAGCAGATAAAATCGTCTGATTTATTTTGAGGATTGTTTTATCATCCCTTAGAACATCCCTTAGCTTAGAACTTTAACTACAGACTCAACAGAGGATACACGATGACCTTTTATTTCTAGCAGCTTATATCTTATAGGAGATTTTCCAACTAATATATGAGCACAGAAAATCACTTTAAAATATCATGAGACAACTAGGTAATCAAGCGAATATGGTCGACAATAAGTTGCTTCAAAGCAACTTCTTTTGACGTACATGCTCTGTGAAATTAGTATAGATTAGACAAATCTAATGAAGAATTTCAATAATAACGTGGGAAATTCAATGATTAGGTTATTAGAAAATGTAAATTTACTTCCTTGAACCTTTAGGAATCTGATAAAAAAATCACCTGTGATTTTGCTATTTACGGAATATTGATTTTCTTTCTTAAAAAGTCAAGGAATGTTAGAACAATCCTTCAAAAATTTGAACAATTTCCCCTGCTAGGGTATCTTTTCCAAGTTTATTGTGAATTAATTTCCGAGAAAAATTATTTAATAAAGAAATATCCCGTGATATTGGTTGTTACTCTCGTGGTTTTAGAGTTTTGAAACATCTATTTTTGTTGCTGAAAGTTTAGATAAGCAGCGCTTAATATAAGTCCGACAGCTTTTCCTGCTATAATATTTTTCTCAAATTTATTGTAAATTGATTTCCGACATCAGTACTATGTATTTTTTTAAATCTATCGTTATTTTAGTTGCAAGAAAATAGCGATTTTCTTGTTTGAATCTTTAAGGGATGCTAAAATAACCCATAGCAGTGAGTCCGTTTTACAAAATATAATGCATCCAGCCAAATCTGAAAAAAAAATTTCTTAAGAAGGATTAAATTTTAATAATAAACTATTTTTTCCATTAAAATACATACAAAATTAAAGGCTTACAATTACAAAAAAACGTATGGTTGGAAATTTTGACAAAGTTGCAGTTTCTGTCCATTTGGTGCAGGGTCATTGTAAAAAATCCATTTGGCACTATTTTCGCTGGCTATAAACCTTGACTAACAGCTACTTTATGACACACGACTCAGTCGTGTGACAAAAAAATGTTAAATAAACGACTGTGTGTTGTATTAGCATAGCGTATTAGTTTTCCGATAGTAAACATCCGTGACGTCGACACGAACGTCCTCATAGTCGTGAGTAGTGCTGTCCACGCTACATTGTCCTTTTTCCACACGACTGAGTCGTGTGGACTGCACGAATGAGTCGTCCAATTTGTTTTCTTGCATTTTTTATTGCGAAAAAGTTGTTGTGCTTCCCCTGGGTGCAGAGTGCTGGTAAACTCATGCCTGCTTTTAATTAGGCATTTCCAATGTTTACGACTAATCAGTTGGATAGATGAGGGCTAATAGAAATGAAAAAGCCTTGTTAAGGCAAAAAACCAAAAATTTCTTGAATCGGAGTCAACATTTTGATAAACTTACAAAATTCTTCAAAAACTTGATACATTGCCAAAATTTCCATAAATTTTGAACAATTTTTCAGATTTTGATAAATTTTCAAGACTTTGGTAATTTTCTAAAATTTTCAAAAAATTTTATAAATTTCCAATATTTTCAAAATGTTGATAAACTTGGCAAAATTCTCAGTCGTGCGGTGAAAGTACAGACTAGTTTCGACAGAACTGCTCACGGCTGTGGGGACGTTCGTGTGGACGAAACGAATGATGTTCGCAAAAATCGAATTCGTGCCAGTACAATACTCAGTCGCTTACTTCACTGTTTCTGCAGCCACACGACTGAGACGTGTGTCATAAAGTGACTCCTAGTAAAGAATTATCACACTGATGTTCAATATAGAAGTTTTAACTATTTAAGAAAAACCATTTGCTCACTGAATATTAAATGTAATATTTTTTTCATTTTTATAAATTTATCATGTTTTAAAATTGTTAAACGTAATTTTCAAGAGACTAGGTTAAAAATCCTTAATGCGTCAATTGATCATATTGGTTTCTGTTTTTTTTTGTTTTTTGACCATTCCAAACGATTAGAACAATGTTCGCCATTATGCTGGGCAACCACACGACGATTTATGATTCGCCTTTCGACCGCCATTTAAATGCAAATTTCTTGATTACCCCTTGCGCTAATTGCTATGTGCTTTATTCCGCGAGGGTGAAAGAGCGCTGAACGCAATTCCAAAGCGTTTCACTTGTCGGCTGCTTTATGTTCGGCTGGTAATTATATTGTGAAATAGCTTTCAGTCAGAAACTACGTTCCTTCCTTTTGTGTTTATTAATTAATTAAAAATACGATATTTACTATTCACGCACGTATAAAAAATTCCTTTAAAGTTCTGGGAAAACTAATGAGAATTCTGTATTCCTGGGATTTACCGAGCATTATTTTACATGCAAAAATAAATACAAGTCTTTTGCTTCCTCGTAGAGGAAGCTTCGTCTTTTGTACGTTTTTAGTCCGAATGAAAGCATTTTAAATTAAATTCATCTACAAATATTTAAATAATAATATGAATAACAAACAAGTATTGCTTAACAAAGCTAAATTTTCTTAAGGAATGGACTTTGTAGAATTTTTTTGAGTTTTAAATAATTAAATCAAGACTCTTGTTCTCTTGAATTTTACAGTTAAAATGTTTCATTGCGAGAATAAAATTGTCAGAAGTTGAATACAATAATTTAGAACATATAATAATAGTGAGGTAAACTATGCAAGAATGGTTTACTACTTTGTAGAGTAGGTCATTTTATTTTATTAGAATCGGCAACAACAGAAAATTCTCCAAGCGTATGATTTACAGAACTCCTATATTTGAGATAGTTCCAGTGTCAAAGAACTGCTGTAAATTTTTTAGAAAACCTGTTAAATAGCGTCCTAGCACTGTCACAAAGCTGTTAGAGAATGGTTTTCGTCTTCTGTGATAAAATTTTGAATAACTGTTTAGTAATCTGTAATCCTTGAGATTTAGATACGCTCGAATTCAAGCGCCTCCGAGCTCAAATTATTAAAATGAAAATAGTTTATTTTCTTGGATAATTTTGTTCTAAATACATGATGCATACTTCGACAATAGTCGACATTAAACATGAAAAATAAAATTATTAAAATTCACTGTCACTTTCAGCTGTATTCAATAAATCACAAGCACACTTCTAGAACATACTTAAAATTTTAGGAAACATTTAATGTAAAAAAGAAAATTTAGGGGACATCCATTAATTACGTAAGGATGATTTACAAAATGTTAAACCCCGTCCCTTTTACTGTGAGGATTCTTAAGATTTCTGTGCCCCCCCCCCCCCTCCCTATTACTTTTTTACGGAAAATAGTGTAAACGAAATTTCAAGCGATTTGAAAGAAGTCCAATAATTTTAATGTATTTCGAGGGATTTCAAGAGAATTCATAATAAATTTAGAGAATGTTTTAACTCTGTATTTATTAGACTTGCATAATATGAAACATTATGTACTAAAGAACAAATAAATCCGAATAATAATATAGTATGTATAATAGTATAAACAGTAACTCAAACAGCCAACACAGGTTTCAATTTTAGCATATTTTAAAACATGCTTAGAAAGAAGAAACTTACGAAGAAGTACTTTGGAGCCCACCCGCCCCCCTCCCCCAGTAGGGATTTGTAAGATTGTCCGGACAACCTACCTGCAAAAAAAAAAAGACTTACCTAACTAATGGTTGTTCTCTTAATGACAAAATCGAACTGTATTGAATAGGTATTAATATAAAAATTACTGTACATACGTATATAGAAATCAGGATGCTTTTAAATCATGTTGCGAAAGCACGGCTTGCGACATTAAAGGCACATTGACGCAAAATTAACAGTGGCAGCAGCTGCAATGCATGCTTTTTTTAATTCCTTTTTTTTAATTCTGATTCAGCTACGAGTTTCTTTGACTCTTCTCAATAAACCTTTATTTGAACATGAATGATCGCCTCAGACTCAGCCATAAATCAGCGAAGAATCATTTATTTTTTAATCTTTCGTTTCAAGTTCTAGTAGCACCACGGCAAAGCTTTAAGCAAACTCCTGCGAAGAATAAACTTTTCAAAATCATTTTTTTATTTTCCAGGATACCACATTGAATGGCAAGGACTTACCATCAAAGTTGAACGTCCAGATGTCTCCTGCACCAACGGAATCATTCACGTCATCGACAAAGTCTTTCTCAAGGACAGCGACATCAGAGTAACTGGTGGATCTGCTTCTTTCGTCGCAACGTGTTTACCTCACATTCTGGTTCTTTTGATAGTCAAATGGATCTTGTAAACCCAACTCGAAAATTCTAGGAGCATCTACATTTTTCTGGAGACAAGATGGATAGTTATGCGAAAAAAGTTCACTTTAAGTACTACCCTTAAGAGGCAGGAACTCTACTAAGAAACCTATTCCTCTGTCTTAGTATATAAGAGAGTTAATAGATTAGTTCAAAAAGGAAATACTTTCAGTTCAGATTGTATAACTCACTCTTTTCATCAATTTCTAATGTGGTTAATCCAATATTTTGATCAATCTGCTGGAGTCAAAGGGAGAGATCACATTTGGTAAATTGTCACTTTTATAAAAGTAATGTAAGAACTTTGTGATGACTTTTATGACTCTCCCTATTTCCAGGCCTCTTTGCATCTAATATAGAGTGTATTTAAATCTCTACCAACAGTTCTTGTGGTCTCCAGAGGTCTCCAAAGCCTATTATTTATTGTCTAATCGTCTCAAAGAAGCGCGACGATATTACGGGTTACAGACGTTATTCGTACCAAATAACTGATAATTAGTCGTAAAATAATCTAAATAATTGTACGGAGGAATAATTGTACTGGAGTACATGACCTAAGAGAAAGAAAGTTCTAAGAAAGTCCTTTTTTTAGTCAGAATCCAAAGTCAAGGATAAACATAACTCTGTAAAACTGTTATATATACTTAAGTTAAAACTCTTGGTTCAAATGAAGATAGCCCTATATATGGCTACAAAAAATGTACGATTTAATATTTGATGGATAAAAAGTAAGAACCATCTTCAATATGATTATTTGCTTTTGGGTGAAGAAACTTCTTTATTTTTTAATGTAGACATTAAAACTGGTAGTGAAAATTCTTTGTTTCACGATAGTTCAAACTCTTATTGTACAATAATTGTTTCTGCATATTTAATTAAATGATCATGAAATCTCATTCGCTCTGTACTATACATATTACTGTCTACTTATCGCTATTACTGCCACGTTAAGTCTTAAAGCGTGAGATACTCGTTTTTGTACAATGATATAAACGATGAAAATGAAAGGTAAAGTTTTGTTTAAACAAGAAACTAGTAACAATTTTAGGTCGACTCTCATAATTATCTTCTATCAATTGAAAGTGTGTGAACGTACTTGGCGGATTTGAATGTAGAAAGCAATAAGGAATTTGATATGAATTCCTCAATTTCAAACTTCAGTATTAACAAAAGAGGGACATTACGTTGAACGAACGTTTCATTCCAAAAAAAGTTTGATTTAAAAATCTCAGTTATCACAATTCCCTGAAAGAATTGCACTAAAAAGTCGATGTTACGTGTTGATATCAGTCTATACATATAATATATATGAAATATAAAGAGATATATTGAAAATTGAGAGGAACAGAAAAGTAAAGGCATATAATCCGGAAAATTAAGACGATAGTCAGAATATAAGAAAGCAAGAATGCTATCAGATGATACTTGTTGTTGGAATAAATATGATATTATATTAATATTAACTATTGCATATATACATAAACTCTAATTACCACTGTTTGCTCGTTAGAAGAAGAAAAAAATGGAAATAGTAGAACTCTATCTCTCTATATAGATGTTTTAATGTTCAAGCTTATCTATGAAAACGATTTCACGTACAACGTGGCAGGAACGATTTTAGCTGTGCTCGCTACTCGTTCGTCTCTCATCAACGTATTACTCATTATCATTGTTATTATATAGCTGATATGTACCATCGGTTGGCAAAGCATGTCCGGTAGAGAAAGGAACGAAATTGTTCAATTAAGGAGCATAATTAAGTCAATCACATACTCACCTCTAGTAAATTTTGTAAACTAAATTAAAATTTTACATTGAGTATTTAAAAGAAAAAGATTTTTAACTACAATTCATTGAAAATGGTGCATTGATTGGGAGGAAGTTATTTAAAAACTGATGAGTAGTTGAACTATTCTTTTATATTTCTTTATTTCCGTTCATAATCGACCTTTCACCCCTTCATGCCATTGCCATTATATGTAAATTTTGTAGATATAAAAGACACTAAAGCCTGTACGAATAAGATAAAACCCGATTAACAAATATAATGAAAAGTTAGCGGTCGTCGAGTTCAGTTACCGGGTGTTGATTAAGTCGAGTCCATCTAGTTTTTCTCCAGAGTCTGTTTTATCAGTTTTTGTATGGGATTCCTCCTTTAAGAAGTGGCAAAAAGACTTTCGAAAAATTTCAGACTAGATGGCTCTTATAATATTTAAATACCAAAAATGAAATATAAGTCAAGTAAAGCGTCTTTTTCGATAAAGGGTGAAACCTGCAGATCACGCTTTTCAATTATCAATAAAATATCGGCACTAGTTTTTAAATCACATGATTTTCACCTTCCAATTGGTATTTTGTACTCTTCATGCGATTTAAAAAGTATAGCCTCTGAGTGTCTGAGATTTGATTAATATTCGTGGTAGTATTCTTCAATGCTATTGAGAACTGATTTTTACAATTTTATGAAGTAACTTTTCTCTTCAGGGGAAAAAGTGTTATAAACATAGTTTACAGATGTGAAAACCGATTTTTAATTACAGCGTGTTGTCCACAGTAAAAAAGCATGGTACATTTTTGCGTGAGTGAATTCTAAACCCGAATCAACTGTCAATTTTAACATACATATTGAGTTTTGTGGTATTCTGAAATTTTACACTATAATTATCAAAAAATTATCTTAAATTACAACATCAATAACGAAAAAAGAATCAAGTGTCCTCTCTCTGCAAAGAAATTGAAAACACAAAAATATAGTCCTTAAATGATGTCCGTTGAATATTAAGTGCGAGTGAAATGATATTACTATATCATTACATAAAGTTGTAAGTTCACTGTAGCTACTATCCAAATAATTTAGTAATAAGTAGTCACATGTTAAAAATTTCATTTTTCTAGTATCAAACATCCTGCCGCATTCACGACTTTGTGAGAGCCAGAAAATACGTGTGGATTTAAAACGCCCGCTTTTATATAGACCTTTACACGAAAATTTTAAATATGCGACCAAAAACCATGTGTAAATACGTAAGGCAGTTAAAAAAAAAGTTTCATTTAAGAGTAGACAGATGTGTTTTTTAAATGTAATTTATAAAGAGCATACGATTGTGCCATTCCACTCCTGCAAATGTTTTAGAAACGTCCTGCGAAAAAAGTTTAGGCGAAAATGTTTAGACGTTTCGTGGATGTGGCAGCGACTTACTCATTACAATCATTGAATCATCCTAATACTAATGAATACGCGACAGTCACTATGGTTTAAGTGTATAAGTAATTTAAAGTATATTAAGATATGTGAAATTCCATTTTGGTATTCTAAAAGAACGATACATCTAAGCGTTCTGACAAACTTTAATGAGCTGACGAATTTATGAAAATTACTAAAGTGAAAATGATCATAAATTATTGGAGACCAAACGAGAATAAGAGCGTGAGGTATAAAATTGTTCATTTTTGATTTTATGGACTTCTTAAAAGCCTAAATTCATTGAAATTTTTCCATTTATCACCTTGCGTTCTTATTCCGTTTCAGCCTTAAGAATTATTTATTAGCTATATTATATATATATATATATATATATATATATGACAAAATTATATATATATAAACCTAATTACTATAGTAGGTAACAAAATCAAATTTACGTACCATATAGAGCTATTTGTATAAAAGTTTTGATTTTGAAAGCGCCATTACTGACATTGTCTTTAAACTATTGTACCATGACTTTATGAATATTTAATATATATTTTTTAGATAATCGCAACGCATTAATTGCTATTAGAATGTAGTCCGGTACGCGTCTTATTGTATTTCTTGAAAATTTAAGTTTAGATTATTATGAGTATTATTACTATTATCACGCGAATGATCATGTACGGATGCTCTTGTGAACGAAACTTGTTTGTAAGTTTTTGTGCACGGTACTTGCATGGCACACGTATGAAAAATTATTGTGCACTGTAAAAGAACATTTTACGATTCCCCGAAGCAAGCGACTGACAAATCAGACTGTAATAAAAGACAATTTCTTGTCAAGTGAGACATGTTTGCTTCGAGTGTACTTTTACGTGTTCCTCGTGCTTTTTCATCTTCTGTAAACACTGATGCTTTTTCTGTATGATTTTATGAAGAATAAACAGAAAATAACGCCTATAATTGGAACGAAATTTATTTAAGGGTCCGAATTTGTCTCAAGACGAAGATAGAACATGTCTAGTAGGGCACACTGAAAATGCTGAAATTAAAAGAATCATTTGAGCCAGGGTTTGAAAATGTATTAAAATTTTTTTCAAATTTAATTAATTATACTTACTGAAAAGTATGCCGTACTATAAATGTATTTAGTTTTATTCAAAGAAAATTAAAATTATTTGTAGCTTCTTGAAGTTTCCTAAAGGATTTATCTTTTAACAAATATACAGTTTCTCAATTTTTAAATATTTGTTTAACTAAAGTAAGAAACTTGACGTATCTCGCGAGTGTAAGATCGGATAATATGGCGATAAACTAAGGAATTATTATTTATTTAAACATAAAAACAAATTAAGTAAAAATGCAAAAGTTTATCTAGAAGATTACCTAAAAGGATTTAAAACCCATGATTTTTTAGGCGACAATCAGAACATAGGACAGTGAGATTTTCAAAAGTCTGTGTTGTAAGCGAAGCGTTTTTGTTGCTTATTTATTAGTTTAAAACATTCATTAAAATTTTTAAAATATCATTTAATTAAATACGATACTAAGGTTAATTTTTTTAATCTTAATTTTATAAATTATATTGTACTGTCTAGTATAACGAGATTTTCCATCCACCTTCCCTTTTTCACTTAAAGTACTTTCTGTTTTTTCATGCCTTGCAAAAGTCACCTATTGCGGAGCAAATTACGAATAATTATTTTGGTTTTTAAGTTTGTACTTTTTTACACCTCCAATATACAGTTTCAAGTATGGAGATTGAACAGAGAATGACATTAAAAGTTTTACCAAAATGGAATTGTAAGGAATATTCTGGGAATATTCAAATCGAAATTAGATAGTTTTCTTTAATCATTGAAGTATATGTGACCGAATCTATTTCAAATCCGGCAGGGTCCTGCACTTGAAATCGCAGAAACTATCAAAGGCGAAATATGTTGTTTTTAGAGAAAATTATACGATCCACATTTTTCTGATTTGCAAACAGATTTTTTTCTAAACAGTTATGCGTATTTGAATTTTGTGCTTTGTTTTTTAAAAACCCCGATTTTTTCTTTAAACCTCTATAAGTTTCGGCCTAATGGAGATATTTATTTTCTTTTTGATTATAATAGCATTCATCGTCTTCTTTCAAAATCCGCCCGAAAATTAAAACACGTTCATAATTAAAAAAATGGCAGCGGTTTTTCTGAAAAAATTAAAAATCGATTTTCTCAAAAAAAACCACTTTTAAATTTTTGGTAAATTTGTTTTTGAACTTTTACTTTGAGAATGAAGATATCTTGTAAGTTTGAAAGTTTCTAAATAACTTTTGTAGTCAGAAGAATTTTTTTTTGTCGCAAACGAATTTTCTAATTTTTCTTGGAAACAATGATAGGTACGAAAAATAAAAAGGCTGAGGTTTTCCCGAAATTATACTTTTTTCATGTTTTCAACATTTTTTCCAACAATTTTTTTCGTAAACTATGAAGAATATCGCAAAAGAACAAAATATTTTTTTTCATACAACTTTTTCAGACGTGCAAACTTTTATCTTAACACTCTTTCGTATCCGTCATTATTTCCAAGAAAAAACAGAAAATTCGATTGTGAGAAAAGAGAATTCCCCTGGCTATAAAAGTTATTTATCAAGCAACAAACTTACAAGATACCTTCATTGTCAAAGCAAAAGATTAAAACAAAAATGGCAAAAAATTTAAAGTTAGGATTTTTGATAGCTTCCCCTACCGCTTTATGAACAAGCTGCATACGAGCAGAAGGAAGCGAGATTAAGTTTAACCATGGCAATTGCATAGCGATTGCAGGGCAAGGAGGAACATTAACACCTATTCTCCTCCTAAGTCCCATGAACTGGCTGAAATGAATGCCTCCCTTTGTGAGTACATCTCGAAGGATTTTAACGTCTGGACCATCAATTGTTCAATTAATGTTGCGGGGAAGGTTTTGGCTGATTTAGGTCAAAGGCTAAAGGCGGCGATGGATTAAAAGTCCAAAATACGCTTTCATCAATTGAATAAAAAGATTGGACGGACAAGACAGAATGCGCTCCGTTCACAGAAAGGATTCGAAAGTTCGCCCAAAAACTGAAGATCTACCATCACACACTGAACAAGTCTGAACTAGAGACCCTGTGGTGAGGTACGCGCCAAACAGGCAGCTGAGTGCGGATTGGTCGAGCGAAAAGAGAGCGATACTTCGGTTCCAACCCCAGATATTGTCACCTATTATTGAAATTTGCTGTAGCTTCACGCTTCGGTACTTTCGAGATGCTTAGTGTTTGTCATGTTAGTGCCGTTTGAATTCATCGCGCCTTCTACCGGTGGCTCCAACTTCCGTTCCAACTTCCCCCCAAAAAAATCGCCTTTGGCGCGTCCCTCACTACAGGGTCCCTAGGCTGAACAAGCTACTGGCAATTAATCAGCACATTGTTATTAAAATACGGTTGTTATCTGATGCAAGGAGGGGTGGTTCTGAGAGAATTAACAGTTTCTCGCTGACCCATCGCGCCTCTTCAACGGTCTCCCTGCTTTTGTCAAAAATCCACACATGCCGGGGAAGGTAGAGATTTTTTTGAGAGAGGTATGCGAAATAACGAAAATACTGTAATTGAAAGAAAACACTCAAAATTTTATCAATTTAATAGTGCTTTCCAAAAACCTCATAATCTTTGATAAATAACATCCATCAATCGCTGCCGAACAGGTGAAAAAGCTCTTAGGAGCACGACGAACTTTTCCGCTGAAGGAACCGATGGTATCAAAGCTTCTGGTGGAAGAAGTGTACTTCTACGCACCAATACCTGGCCCACGTCTTCACATCATATTTGAAGTCGGAGACGCTTATCCCGCAGTGGATGGTATTAGAATGCTTCTACCGAAGAAAGGCGACTTGTCAAACTGAGATAATTAGAGGCCAATAGATGGTTTCAACACGCTGTATAAGATGAAGGAACAAAGTGGCTCGAAAAAAGGTGTAGCAGGATGAAGAGAGAACCTGATAATTGACAGATGCGTCTGCAGAGACGCAGCAGCCCACTATCTAATCTGGAAATTATTTTGTGACAACGGACAGGGTCACCTGGTGAAGAGGCGGCTTTCAGGTCGCCTTTATGAGCCCTCCGCTCTTTTGCATAACATTTTTGCCGCTATCTCTCCCACCAAAAAATTCTTCTGAGTACCTCGGCGGTGACACTAATCGTTGCGATTATAAGGTCACTTATGTATTTTATATAGATGACCTGAAGATCTAAGCTTGCAATTCGAATCAATTTCAGAGTGGTTTGAATATCGTCAAGATGAACACGGGAAATATTGGTATAGACATTGGATTGGATAAGTGTATCAAGATTAATCTGAAGCTAGGACGAATTACTGGCGTTCCCGGGGACGCTAAGCTTGTAGATATAAGTGTTTTCAGTCAGATTATCACATAAGTGAAGGAGTCTCTTCGTAGCAGATATGAGCGTCTTCTTCGAAAGATTTGGTCTTCAAAACTGTCGGCGTTGAACAAGGTATCTGCGATTAAGATGCTTGCCATCTCGGTTCTAGTCTACTCGTTTGGGGTGATTCAATGGTAGAAGAGAAAGCTAACAGCTCTTGTTGCATGTGCAGAAGTGCTTGTATATTAATTCGTCCATTCCGCGATTATATGTACATCCCACGCCGTTAAGACAGATGCGGACTTATGAATCTGCAATGTCTTTATAACCAAATTATTCTGGGTACAGCTTACATCGTAGCAAATGGAAGGGATGCTCTTCTAAAAATCGCCGGGAAACACGTGATGATTGGCAAAAGGAGAAGAGGTATCAAGACCTTAAAAAGAGCTGCAACGGATGTACCCAAAATGCTTGGTTAAAGTAATTCTCTTTGTGATCGGTGCTCGCGAAAGTACGAAACTATTACTGCTTCATAACCTCAAAGACATACCTGTTGCTAAAAACATGTCAAAGCATTTTCAAAATAGATCAAGAAAGCTTTCATCCATGTGTTGCTTCGTGTCCTCGAGACACACCAGATTTTAGCCAGCCTGTCATTATGATTTCGTCGTGTCCTGTGCCCACCTATCTCACGGTCGTGAGTATGAAGGATGTTCTGAGAACTTCCATGTCTTTAAGAAATCTTTAGGTCATCCTTAGAACATTGGACATCTTAGAGACGTTGATTGGCCTGACATAGGATGCCCTAGGAACGTCCCAAGGACGTTCTTGGGATTTTCATAGTTTTATGCCCACTGGGTAGTGAGATGTCCTCTCTAAAACAAAAGAACGTGCGAAGATAAATCATGCAGCAAATTGAACATTTTTGGCTTTTGAAAATGATTTATACTGTGTCACTTAGAACAAAGTTGCTCTTAAGTATTTAAAAAGTTATCTTATTTTTCAAAAAATACAAAGGGCTTTCACATTCTTGAACAATACACATTCAAATCAGAAGGTCTCCTGCAGGAAACCTTACATGTGCTACTGCTAATCTATCGTAGTTACATAATTTTCATGAAACTAATAAAATATTAACCACACTGGCACACAATAAAAAGTAGTCTCTCCGACAGACTACACTAGCATATCTATATGTTTTTGGGGTCGCTGAATTCGAATCCGGTATCCAAATAACCAAGTTGGCTCGTATTTTTATGAAAAACGAAAAAATAGACGTAAAATCGACAAAAACAGCGATTTTTCAGGTATATTTTTGCCAAAAAAAAAAGATATTTTCTCGCCCGGTGGACTTAACTAACATATTTATATATCTTTTGGGTCGCTGAATTCGAATCTGGGGCCTACTAGGCAGTCTGATAAGTCCATGAAAAATGAAACACAGAGACGTTTTTTTGTCCAAAGTAGGTTTTATTTTTCAACATACTCTCCTTTTAGGTCGATACAGTGAGTCCAACGATTTTCTAACTTTTTGATACCGTCCGAAAAGTACTCGATCGGAAGGTCTCCAAAATACACCTCAGTTTCAGCTATGAGCTCCTCATTTGAGTAAAAACGCTTACCCGTGAGCCATCTCTTCAGGTTAGGGAACAATTAATAGTCGCTGGGGGCCAGGTCTGGTGAATAGGGTGGCTGAGGAACCAATTCGAAGCCGATTTCATGCAATTTTGCTTGTGCAACTAAGCATGAATGAACA
>NC_046660.1:98284774-98289814 GCF_010883055.1 Belonocnema kinseyi | reverse complement strand
AAATGCGTAAACATAAATGGCTGAAGTTTTGACAGGCGTCATTTGAAGGATCAAGCTCGACGAAAATGGTTCACATTAGTGAATAATAATGCCATCTCTTAGTATTTTCAGGTACTTATCAGACTGCCTAGTAAATAACCAATTTGGCTCATACTTTTGCAACAAAAAAATTTTTCATGCCTGGTGGTCTAAATCAGCATATCCTTATGTTTTTTGGGTCGCTCAATTCGAATTCGGGATGAAAATAACCCAGTTGGCTCATATTTGATAGAAAAATGCAAAAATAGAGGTAAAATCGACGGAAAAAGCAGTTTTTCGTGCATATTTTTGCAAAAAAAAATATATTTTCATCCCCGGTGGACTTATCCAGCATATCCTTATGTCTTTGGGTACGGAACTGAAAGAGCACTACAGTACCTTAAAATTTTTCCTGGAAAAAATCAATTACTCAACTTATAAGTGGAAAATTTGCGGGGATCTCAAAATTCTTGGAATCGTTTTAGGACAGCAATCAGGGCATACAAAAACACCTTGTTACTTGTGCTTTGGGACAGACGAGATCGCGTTCGTCATTACAAAAAAAAAGATGGCCAAAAAGAACATCGTTTGAGCAAGGACAAAGAAATATAATTGAAGATCCTCTAGTTGAGATGGGTCTTATAAAACAGTTTTTCAAAGCGCTTGACAAGGATGGCGATTGCTATGCGTATTTGGAAGATTAATTTCCACAGCGTTCCGAAGCAAAATTAAAAGAGCGGATCTTCGATGGACCGCAGATAAGAAAAATTTTGCAGGATCCAGAATTCATTACAAAAATGTCTGGCACTGAAAAAGATTCCCGGCTTAGTTTTAAAAATGTTGTAAAAACTGTCTGGGTAATAAGAAGAGTCCGGACTATCAAAATGTGGTTTCAGAAATGGTAACAAAATTTGGTAAACTAGGCTGCCTTATGAATTTGAAGCTACATTTTCTCCATTCGCATATAAATAAGTTTCCAGACAACCTGGGAGACTTTAGTGAAGAACAAGGGGAACGTTTCCACCAGGATATAAAAGAGATGGAGAGGCGATATCAGGGATGTTGGGATATCAACATGATGGCTGATTACTGTTGGAGTTTAAAATGAGATCAAGTCAATCAAGGTACCAAACGAAAGCGAAACCCACTACGTAGGTCTTTTGAGGACAAAAGGGTTTGATACAAGCGATATAAATAAAAAAAATAAAAGAACCCTATAAGCGTGAGATGCAAGGGGACTCACGGTAATAAAGCACCCCAAAGGGAACAGAATTTACTACGTCCACGTCGTTGTTCCTGGGTAACGCTAAAAGTAAATAAAACTTATTTACAAAAAATCCTAGTATTTCCATGCAAGGGGACTAACGTAAATTAAAAACCCCGAAACGTGAGATGCAAAGGGAATCTATAGTGAACGACAATCCCAGTCGAGGAAGGTAAAGGTTTAAAGGTTTTCGTCGATCTTATGTCTAATTTTGCGTTTTTCGATAAAATATGAGCCAACTGGGTTATTTAAACCCCGGATTCAGAATCAGTGACCCTAAAAACATAAGGATATGCTGATTTAGACCACCGGACATTAAAAATTTTCTTATTGCAAAAGTATACAAGAAAAATCGCTGTATTCACCGATTTTACGTCTATTTTTGTCCACCGGATGAGAAAATATATTTTTTTTTGCAAAAATATACCTGAAATATCGCTGTTTTTGTCGATTTTTTCGTTTTTCATAAAAATACGAGCCAACTTGGTTATTTAGACACCGGATTCAAATTCAGCGACCCCAAAAACATATAGATATGCCAGTGTAGTCTGTCCGACAGACCACTTTTTTTGTGTGCCGGTGTTATATGGGTGTGGTGAAAAAAGTCAACGGCAACTTCGAGACAATTGATTTTATTGTTATCATATTAAAATGTGTTGGGAAATTTGAAAATTGTTGAAAGTACTTGCGCTGATGCACTCTAATTTAATTTGATGTACTTGCTTTTGTGCAGTAAAGAACTTGGAGTTTGTATAAAATAATGCTGAACATTCCAGTGGGCTAAAAAAATTAAGGACGACCTAAAGACGTCTTCAGGACATCCCTAAGACGTCTTTCTCTTAAATGGTTCCGAAGAAGTAATAAAAGTATTAAGTAGCATAAACAGATGTTTCGAGGTTATCCTAAACTTCTTGACAATTCTGAAATTTATAAACGAGTCGAAACTGAAAATAACAGGCAAGAAAGTTTTCGAATTCAGATTTAGAGTCTTAACAGGTATTGTAAATGAACATGACGTTTCGAAACCTTACTTGCCATCAAACATTCTAAGATTGTTTTTTTTCTTTTCAGCTCTCTTTCTTCGGATGGAAGCTCTTTACTTAATAGCTCCTTACGCTTTTCGCAAATGCATCTTACAGCTGACAAATTATCGCACCATAATTTAGCGACATTTGTTAACTTGGACAGAGCGTAATGGGTTCCAGCACCCTCATTCCAGTTATAGCTTTAGCCTATTCCGTTAGTCTTTCTATCCGGTCATTAATGTCAATTTCAACTTTGACAGGGTTAAAGGTTGTTAAATCCTCATGTATATCCCTGTAACAAAGAGATTATCCAATACTGCTCTACAATCTGTGGCTATCCGCGTTAGATACTTTATCGTTCACCGATTCCTCCAGTATCTTGTCTACTTTATAATAGTCACTATCAAATTTTTCCACAAGCACTTCCTTACTATTAGCATTTTCTAGAGCCTCTTTTTCACTATCGGTATTTTCATGGTTACTTACACTTCCACGGCTATATATTACCTGTACTTTCACTGTCATTATTTTTTGATCGCGTGTTCATTACTGTCGGTAAGTGTGAATACCCGCGAGAAAGCTAGTTTCTCGATTTTGGTTCTATCACTTCAATAAGAAATTACAGTTTAACCCCTCGTGAATCATCTATTTCTTCTGAGCACGCAACGCCGGGTACCGACGCGACGTTCTGACTATGCCCTCTCTCTTAACACTTTATTTTACACTAAAAATCCACACGTCCTTTATCGCACTTCTGAATTTATACAAAAGTATCTGGGTTTGGATTAGGACGGTAACCTATGAATAAAAAATAACAACTTTGTGAATAATTTCATTCTAATCAAATGATTAGGACTATATACAGGGTGATCCTGACCTCATCATGTACCTTGTACATACACATTTATTGTACAAAACTGAACAAAAAATTACTGTGAAAAAATGTTGTATGATCAGTACTTCTAATGCTATTGAGAGTTGTAAAGGACCAATTGGAGCTCGCTATTTTCACGCGTTCATAAGCATCTTGTGCGAAATCTAGAACGCGGTGCACTCCAAGTCAGTAATTCTAAAATCATCGGAGACAAATTATTTCCAGCAGCGTGAAGTTCTTAAAACATAACACCTTGACTTATTTAGTGATTCCCCAGATTCAAATACAAAGCAAGGATACATATAAGGATACTTCGCTCGCAAGTTTGAGCGCGCCCAGAGCGAGCGACTGATGGTTCCCGCACTTCGCACTCGATAATGTATCTGCCAGGTGCTACGCTCTCCGACTTTGTATATTCCCCACACTTGTGCACAGACTTTTAAAACTAAAGATCAAAGCAGCGACAACAGTAATGTGGTGATTGTAAATTCTCTTTTGTTAAAGCTCATTCGGCTTTAACAAAACATTCTCATCACGTATCTCGTGCTTCGCACTTCCGTTTGTCCCTCGAATTGTATTCAAGGGTTTCATTGTCTCGCTTAAAAAAATTCACATTCTTAAAAAAAATTTATTAAACATTTTATTGCAACTTCTGCCAATTTTTCAAGAGCTAAATGTTCACATTTCCAATTTTATTTTTACGATTTAAAAGTTACAAATTCGGTCTACACAGCATTCTGACTGTTTTTTAAATTATAAATTATACCCTTAACCCCAGTGACCCAGACTTTGTCAATTGAATTTTCTACCACACCGTGTTCTACATCACAGTTGTGGTGCCCTATTGCATCATCTCCTAATAATTTATAAAAAGAGTCTCCCCAAGCGTTTACAGTCGCGAGTCTAGTTACAATAGTTCAACGGAACTTTGAGTAATGGGGGGGGGGGGTCAGCAGCGTTGTGTTAGATGGGAGTTTGAATAATCTCATTTCACATTCCCGGCCCTGCTTTAGGTACAAAACCAAAAAAACCTCGTTGTTCATACATTTCTTACCACACAGGTTTCATTGCCCGAAGAATCTTATCATTTAGGATAGTTGTGAATATCTTATACAGTGTGTTGAGACAGGTGATTGGCCTGTAATTCTTAGGGTCAAATAAGTTTCCTATTTTTGGCAGGAGTATTGAGCACCCTTCCATTCTCTTAATACTTTTACTTAAATCCCTTTTAATACTATTTTCACCTCCACGGTAGTGATGGGTGGGCATTCTTCATGAAGTGTTATGAGGGCATCACACAGCTGTTTTAAGCTATTTAAATTTTCTGATTCTTCGTCCAGTCTATGCTGCACTTCGCCTCTCTTTCTCTGTTGCCGGCTTGTTCTAGCTGTAGTAGAGTAGGCGTTCCGCTTACATAGCTCCTTTTTTGGAGTAGTTCGGCACGGTTTCGCAGACGTTGATGCAAAAAGTGCGATAACTCCGGGTGTTTCTCACACCATAGAGCATGCAGTCGTGCCATGTAACCCCGTTCAGGGGCCACACTCGCATCGTAGCACTCTAGCAAGTCGCGATTCAGTCGCTCCGTCCACCTAAAGGTCCTGGGATTCCGCCGATCCATCGCATTCAATCCATCTTCATTGGCTCCGCCAGCTCTAGAGTGGTCAGCGTTATTGGCCGACCCATCGTCGCGCGCCCTGCGCGTTTTGCTGTTTTGAACTGCACTTACTTCACTACGTTTGGTGTTGTTCGGCACGGTTTTCACACCTTCGCTTGGTAGTTAATTCCTTCGGAACCACCCCTGCACAATTGTCCGCGACTGCTTATTTATTTTTGTAACTATATTCAGCGAAAACCCTTGG
>NC_046660.1:98263305-98284674 GCF_010883055.1 Belonocnema kinseyi | reverse complement strand
ATTGTCCAGGGGTGGTCCCGAATTAATTAACTCCCAAAGCTGCATGCGGGGCTCTACAAGGTTGGAAGAACCCCTTTCCCTAACGCGCAGGGCACGCGACAATGGGTCGGCCAATAACGCCGGCCACTCTAGAGCTGGCGGAGCGAATATAGATGGATTCAATGCGATGGATTGGCGGAATCCCAGGACCTTTGGGTGGACGGAGCGACTGAATCGCGACTTGCTAGAGTGCTACGATGCGAATGTGGCCCCTGAACGGGGTTACATGGCACGACTGCATGCTCTATGGTGCGAGAAACACCCGGAGTTATCGCACTTTTTGCATCAACGTTTGCGAACCCGTGCCGAACTACTCCAAAAAAGCGGCTATGTAAGCGGAACGCCTTCTCTACTACAGCTAGAACAAGCCGGAAACAGAGAAAGAGAGGCGACACTAAGACCAACCGCGGGCAGGCATCCGATAGAGGAAGGGCGATGCTTTATGACCCGGAGAAACATCAACACTCAGGTTTCTCTAAAGCCTAAAGATCTGGCTCAAATGGATGATGAGCTTCGTGGATATTTTTCCGAAGAATCCAACCTCTGGGCTATCAATTGTTGTGTGTATAATGCAGGGAGAGCTTTGGCCGATGCGAAACGTGAAATAAAACCAACGGTTGATGATAAAACCAAAAGACGAATGCACTAACTCCCCATAAAGATAGGCTGGGCAAGACAGTACGCGTCCCGCATTCAGTGTGTGATTGACTACATCACATCTGGCAAGAATTTTACCGCCAAGGTTCGAAAGGTTCAAAAGTTCTCTCTGACCCATCTTCACTCTTCCAAGACCTTCCAGTTACTTCAGCATAGACTGGACGAAGAATCAGAAAATTTAAATAGCTTCAAGGAGCTCTGTGATGCCCTCATAAAACCTGATGAAGAATGGCCACCCATCAATACCGTGGAGGTAAAAAATGTATTAAGGGGGATTCAAGTAAAAATATTAAGAGGGTGGAAGGGTGCACAATACTCCTGCTAAAAATAGGAAACTTATCTGACCCGAAGAATTACAGGCCAATCACTTGTCTCAACACACTGTATAAGATATTCACAGATATCCTAAATGATAAGATTCTTCTAGCAATTAAACCTGTGTCGCAAGAAATGTATGAAAAACGAGGCTTAAAGAAAGGCGAAGCGGGATGTCGGGAGAACCTGCTCATCGATATATGTGTCTGCAAAGATGCAGCATAGTACCAGCGTGACCTATGGATGGCCTGGATTGATTACCGAAAAGCTTTCGATTCGACCTCCCATAAACTTATCATCTGTCTTTTGGAAATCTTAAAGGTTCATCCGCAAATCGTGAGGCGCATAGAGAGATTGATGCCGCTTTTGAAAACCAGATTTTCTATCTCATTTGGAAAAAATCGTGTGACAACAAGCAAGGTCACCTTTTAGAGAGGTGTCTTTCAAGGCGACACCATGAGTCCACTCCTCTTTTGCCTCACATTATTCCCACTATCTCTAGCACTTGCCCATTCCAACGGGTACTTTTGCGGAAAACCTGCAGATCGAAAGTGCAAGATCACTCATGTGTTTTACATGGACGATCTTAAGATCTATGCTATAAACAAAGAGCAACTACATCTACCTCGAAAGATTGTCGAACGTTATACTAAGAAAATTGGAATAGAATTGGGGTTAGGCAAATGCGCCAAAGTTTATTTCAAGGGAGGAAAACTTCATGGCATCCCTAAAGACCCTGAGCTCGTCGATAGAAGCGCTATACGACACCTTTGCGCTGGAGAGACTTATACATACCTGGGCGTGCCACAGAGCTGCATTCAGGAGGTGACATCTATAAAGGATACTCTCCGAAGCAGATACAAACGTCTCATCTAGCAGATTTGATCTTCTGAACTGTCGGTGAGGAACAAAGTATCTGCAACGAACATGCTTACCGTCCGGGTAGTACTCTCTTCATTTAGATTGTTTCCATGGACGAGGAACGAGCTTAGATCCCTTGATATCGGGACACAAAAGGTTATGTACATGAACAAAAGCATACATCTTAAGTCTTCTGTTCCGCGACTCAACATCTCACGCCACCAAGGTGGTCGCGGAATATTGAATCCTGAATGTCTTCACAACAGGATTATTCTGAGTATAGCACACAGAGTCGCAAATGGAAGAGAACCTCTTCTTAAAATGGTCAGGAAGCACGAAGAGGTGGGCAAAGGAGCGTGTCTATACAAAGCAGCGGAGAAGGCTGCTGAAACACTCAGACTTAACTTCAGTATTACAGTTGAGCAAAATGCATCAAATCTTATCTATCCCGGATTAAGAAAGCACAAGAGAAAAACTTTCATGAACAGCTCCTGGATAAGAGGATGCACGGTACCTTCCACATGAATGTGGAGGATCAGTCAATGTCGTGTGATCTAACTTTTGCTTTCCTCAAATCACCCGGATTGAAGTCTGGTATGGAGGGTTGCATTTTGGTATGCCAAAACGGTGTCTTTTCCACCTTAAAATAACGTCGCCACATTTTGAGCCAAGTCATTCCCGATGATAGCTGCAGGGCTCATCTAGTTGACCAACTTATGCGGGAACGAGCTACATCCCAAGGCGCAATGCGGCAATAAGTGTGCTTTCTTACCATCTCTGTCAATCTTACGGCATTAACCTCAATATCGCTCCTTTTAATGCTCCTAGGGAAATCGGGTCAATTGTCGAGAATGAGAAGTGCCGCATATACTGGAACTTTATATTCCCGACATTTATTTCTGTTGCACACTCGAGGCCTGACATGGTTCTTCTTGACTTCGAGAAGCGAACCATCTTCGTTATCGAATTTTCGGCACCAGCTGACAAAAACGTCATAGCCAAGGAGAATGCATAGATTCCGTTACAGACTGTAACCACCTATCTCACGATCGTGAGAAATGATTATGGCTGAAATTTTAACGCGATTTCGCTGGGAGCGAGTGCAGTTTTTCAGATTAGCACCCGCTCCCAGCGAAATCCTGCGGTTGTCCTTATGACAAACTTTTAATTATATATATATATATATATATATGTGTGTGTGTGTGTGTGTTATTGTTGTTGTTGAAAACACATTTGTATATTTAAGAATCTTTAAAATATTATGAAATTGTTGAATTAAAAAATTTAATTTTTGGCTTTCCCATAATTTTTTATGATGTGAAAAATTGAAATTTTCTAGTTTTTTGTGCTCCTCCAGTGAATATTAGAATTACTGACTTTAAGTGCATCGAGTTCTAGAGTTAGCGCACGATGCTTATGTACGCGCGCGAATAACAAGCTCTCATTGATCCTTTATAACTCTGAATAGTTTAAAAACTATTGATCGCACAACATTTGTTACGGCAGTTTTTTGTTCAGTTGTATACGAGGAATGTGTATGTACAAGGTATATGTTTTAGGATCATCGTGTATATATGTTGATAACATACTGGGTGGACACGCTGAGGCTTACAAAAATATATGCAACCCCGCATACACTCCCATAAGAATAGCATTAGCGTGTAAGACGGGTTGCATACTTTTTGTAAGCCCCAGTGTGTCCACCCTGTATATCGATTGCGAACTAAAGATGATCTGCATCTCCTCCTGCCTTTCGACTAAACCTTAAAGTCTTAAATTAGTCCATGTCATTATTGCCACTATGGAAAGATTACTGTAATGTACTTTGTCGATTTTTTAAATAATTTTCTTCTTCTTAGATTGTCGCTATAATCTGTACGAAAAGTGAGATATCTACATTTTTTGGACAGATAGTAGATTTCGCTGTACACCAAAGTCTTAGGGTAATATTTTATTTTTATCCGCAATAATTTTATCTGATATCTGCAATACATTTCATCGTTTGCTTAATGTATGTGTATAAAACGAAGTTCCACTACCTTTAAAATAAATCTATAATGATACTGTTTAGTGCGTAATAAGTACAGGATGACGTAACATGATATCAAGTCTTCCAGTAAATCTTTCTATCGAGAATCACTTTAGCCTCTCTAAATGTTGACATAGCGTTCTTCTAAAATATTAATATTTCTTCAACACGGGGAAGATTTTTTTATATAATACAAACATACGAAAAATTAATATTTACCCTTCCAAAGCGTGTTGTAAGTGTGATGCAATGCTTTAGAATTACGAAGGACGATTCAGATAGCGAATATCATATACGCTCTACTCTAATGAAATATTTGGTGGAATAGACATTATTATATTGACACGAATTGTCCAGGAAATACAATACATAAAATGAGGATAGATATTGTGTCTTTTCTCTTGATTTCAACAGTTTTTCTTAATTATATTGGTAAATATAATAATATAATATCGCATATATATAATTTTAAATGCTTAAATACACAGAGGAGAAATTCTAATAAAGAATTTTTGGCAAAAAGTATTTTGGTTAATTTTTAACATACTGAGGTAGATGTGAAGTAAAAATGTTTGAATGTATAAGTGATCGTAAAAAATAATTTGAAACTCTCTAAATATGAATCAATGAAAACTTCACTGATTGAAATAGTAGTCAGACATTTCACTGATTAATCAGTGATTTATGACTTATTTACTAATCAGCTTAGTAACACCAGAGTAAATCATGTGAAGCATAACCTCTAAATTTTTAAGTTCAGCGTTGTTGTAATCTTTTTCTTAAGTAGCAAGAACAATTCCTTAATGATATAAATTTTTTAATTTTCGGGGTCTAAGTCTGATGAATTAACTGCGGAATAAATATAAAAGTACTCTACGGGTTTGTACATGACAGTCCAATCTTTAAATTAAAGTAATATGTGAGGTTCTTTGTCATTTAAAAGCATCGGAACTTTTCACCTTTTTTAATATTTGATCATATTTATGGGTTTTAAGTTTTTACTATGATTCTTTGATTAAATGTACTGAAATATTATTTTATTATGACTTCTCAATTGACATCATGCAGTTCTGCCAACCCTCAAAAGTGACTATTTCACTGGTTCAATAAGTAACCTTTCATTGATTGTCAGTGACTCATTTCTAGCTATTTGAATAAGTGAAATTTCATTGATTCTTATTTAGAGAGAACTCAAAGTTAAAACCGTGCTTTCCAGCCAACCTTATGTTTCCTAAATGAAAAATATGTCAAATTTGAAGGCAAAAGATTTGCTTTAGGCATAAAGTTTTATTACAATTCCTTATTAAATAGTTTGAAAAGTAATTTTATTTTATGTTCCAAACATGTGAAATTAAATCTCTATACGTATGCTTTCTGTGTAGATTTAAGGGCCACTCTTTTCTGTCTGCATGTTTGAAGAATACCAATAATATCAAGCAAAAATTAAGTTTGAAAAAATTGTGCACATAAAATATTGGTTCAATGAGTGTAATAAATAACTTGAAAAAAGAAAGAGATAAAAGAAAACTTTCAATTTAAAGGAAAATTATTTTATAAAGGTAATTCTCTTTATTGCGTGTGAATATACAGAAATAATTATTTATAATATTATAAACAAATAAATTGAAAATATACATTTCTCAAGATTCAAAATTTATAACATATCGAGCTCAATAGTTTTGAAATTATTTTAAACCGGAACATATAAGAATGCGGATTCACGCGAATTGTGGTTCATCGGGTTGTACAAATTTTAATCGGTCAACTGCATAGGTAGCAGTGAATCGGCGAGTTCGGATATAATGGATTGTTCGTTCTATGGAGTCTAATCGGACCGACTAACCTCAAATGTTTCCAATTAGCGTTTTCTAATTAATTTCAAAGGCATATAATTACTGATGATTTTAAAAGGCTGATTAAAGATTTATAATCATTTAAATGAAAGTGAATTGATAGTAGATTTAAATAAGAACAAATTGTCAATTTAAATTATTAAGATATAAGTATGATTATAAAAACATAAGGATTGAAATAATAAATTGAAAATATCAGTGTTTTATACACTACATATGAACTACATATAAACTTTTTACCTGGGAATTTGCGATTTAAAGTTGTATTGACCATTTGAATACAAAAAAAACCACGGTTTGACTTTTTTTAATGCATAGACTTTCAAGCTTTTTATACTAAATAAACTAAAAATATTTGTTCAATAAGTCATTGCTACAATAATTTGCAAATTGACAACAGCTCTTATTTTTTTATAATTAAATGCACACTCTATTTTTCAGTTTTCTGTTTGCGAAATAAATTGAACAAAGAAACCTCGACGAGCATACTGAGTATGATTAAAACCAATGCCTCCTTGGGCAGTGGGTAGCGTGTTGGTTGCGTGCACCGGCGCGACCTGGGATCAAATCCCGCTCCAGTCACCCGTTGAATGTATTGTCTGCGGCTCCCTAATACCAATAGTCCCAGGCAGTGGTTCTAATTCTTATTTTGAAAATTAAAATTCGTCCATTCATATTTTTTTGCAGAATTAAGTGCGGCGTCCATGCACGCAGGTCCTCGAGATTCTAATTTACTTCGTGACGTTCATTTTTACATAGATCTACATGGTGATGTATACCCACTAATTGACGGAGTTATTCAGAGGGTAGCACGAAATAACGTCTTCATCTTTGGGGTAGAAGTCAATGGTTTTGTTCGACCAATATATGACCGTCATGGAAATCAGGTTCTAGTACGAAGAGTGGACAACCAAAACATTGTAATGACATCTGCAATGAAGCGGCAATATGCTCATCATTTCCCGTGGGCACCAGGGATCCATCAACGCTTAGCCAGCAAGCGTAATCATCAGAAAATCGAAAGTGATTCAGAATCATCTTCTGATATAGGCGAACTTTCTAATCCACCCACAAGGCGACAGAGACTGAATTAATTCAATTAAAGCAAGATTCAAGGAAGGAACAATTTAAACCTGAATATAAAATAAAATATCAATTACATAACAAAAGCTTTATTTTAACGGTCAATTGGCCAACTTCACAGCCCCTTCTTTAAAAGTCCGCTTTTTCATTCTTTTATCACAGAGTAATTTTTTTATATCATCAAACAGACGTCAGTGCCTTCTTATCAATACAATTTTCACAGAATTGGATATCCGCCGGACATCCCATTTTGCTCCCAAGCTGACCCACGGATTTACCCAGGACATTCTCGAAAATATTGTTCTAGACCAAAAATGTACAATTTTTGGAAATTAGCATATTGATAGTAAGAATTTATTGAGGATAAAATACAATTCAGTAGGCGTACACCTCGCGGAAAGTAACATATCTTCATATTTCATTAAATTGTTTAATATGAAAATGGACATGTTGGAAAATGTAAAATGGACATGTTGTATTTTCAGCTCTACGAGAGTTGTACTATCCAATGGATTTGCGAAAAGAGCGACCCTGCTTTTTAAGCTGATGCGAGACTCGGTAATGTGCTTCTCCTATGTATTCCGGTAGTACCAGCTCTAAGGGGTTCGGAAAACAACACCTGAATAGGCTCCTAAACACCTGAACGTTAGTGCAATAGGCCTTATAGCGGCAACTAATGCTGATACACTTCCTTTTATATGCGACTATACGAAATTTCGATAGGAGCTTCGAAACAAAGACTGGCATGGGATAATGGCAAGAAGGGAGGAGGAGTTGATTGTCCAAGGAACACGTTCCATAAATAATAATTTGTGCAGAAATATGTGTGTCTTTTAAGGTCAAAATATTTCATAAAATCACATCAATTAGTCTGCATTTGATATCATTAAGTGCACCTGAAGTATATCCAACTGCATATAATAAAAAATAAATCTATCAGTTATATACTGATGCTCTAACAATATCTAAAGAGCCACTTGTGGCGAGAATAGCATTATATCTCTCCTATGTTAGACCCCCATCGAAACTAATTTTTTTTTCATGGTCTCTATACGAAAAACAGAATTAGGTGCATCAAAAAAATTCTACAAGGATCTATGGAAAGCGTGTAACCGCCGAGGAAAGTAATGGAACCTTATTGGAATCATGTCTTTACACAGAACTCACAGGCTGCACCAAACATAAAAGAACAGAAGGAACAAATACCACTACTTTCATACTTTCATAGTTTATATACTTACTGGGTTAGATGGAAGGCGTGCGCCGGAGATTTTAATCTCGAAGTAGAAATTGGTCTAGACCATCCTTAACACTCAAAAGAAACTCATAGGGCTAAAATATGGAAAAACTATTCTGAAGCATCTTGGTAGTGCCTATTTACAACCTAACTAAAATTTCCTGAACATATTTAAATGAGGAAATCCTTTACTAGTAATCAATTAATTTCCCTCATTAAACACGAGATTAGTTTTTCCTTGATAGTACGTGGATACAAACTAACTACGATTTCCTAATCAGTTTAAACTCGAAAGACCCCCAGTGATTTCCAACAGATTTTCCTTGCTTGGAATGAGAGCTTTCTTTCTGTCAAGGGTTTCGTCAGCAAAATCGAGGGAAAAGCTGTCATTGTAGCACTGCGATCGATCAACTTACTGATACACAATGTGGTCATTAATTGCTCCTTTTTATCATTTTGTGTTGAGACTGAGTCATAACATAGTGGTGAATTACGGTATGGACCGAAAGTGGAAATTAACCAGAAATCGAGTACGAAATTTCCGCAAAAAAATTAAATGATTAAATCAGTTATTTCCGGGTAAGTGGAAAAAATAATATACCATAATACTCCTAACCTAGAAAATAGAACAAAATGTATTTCATACATAGATTTGGATACGATTAAATATATTCGTTTGTATCATATAATAAAAATTGAAAACAAATGAATAAATTTGAAAATATATAATTATTAAATAATAATTAATGACAAGTATTTGATAAATGATAATTTATTAAATGATTATCATGCTAATAATTGAATGCAAAAACATGTAAAGAGAATACAACTTGAACATAAATCATTTAGTAGTGTACAAAGAATACGATTTCAATTGTTAATGTATTAGTTGAAGATAGAAAAGTGAAAAATGTCTTCAAGAATAGTTTTTAATCATAGATAGCACATCAACTTTTATTTTTAGATTCATCGAGTTCAGATGAAAGGAATACTTAGGATCTTGAACATAACTCAGACGAATTTTTGAAAATAAAAGAGTTTAGTTTAACTGAAAAATGGAAATGCTTTTATTAAAATCTACGTTCGTCTCTCGTAAGTAACTAACTAGATTCATTCTAGATTCCGTAGTCAGTTCCTAACTAGAAGCAGCGGTACATTCCTCAGTAGTACCTGACAACATTCCTAGTTGAGTGCTAACCAGACGTAGGGAAATACTGGCTAGAAACTTGTATAAAACGAGGACCAATTTCTACTAGGGTACCGGCTTCCACAGTGTTCTAGAATCACGCGTGTGCGAGTGGTGTTAGGCATCGGCAGAGCGCTAATCGTACTCCCGTATGATCCGGTTCGAGGACACTGCCAGGTGAGGAGTTTTACTTGGACGGGTCATCTAAGAATAACGCAGGTGTCCTAAAGCCAGTTCGCCGAGGACAGAAAATTCGCGTAGATCAAAAAGGTGTGCTTGAACTCAATATTCAGCATACATAGAGACTGCAAACATGGCCTATCGATGCTTTCTGCTTAAAGATTTTTCAGCAAGAGGTAGCAGTAAAGTTACTATCGGATTACTGGTTTGTGGCGGGCAAGCGTTTATAGCGACATCGTTTTTTGAATCTTCGATGCGCTTTTCCTACCATCGCGACGCAGAATTCGCTCAGTGTCGGATGTATTTTTTCTGACATGCTCTTCTGCTGATTCAACTAAAATATAATAACCTAGCTTACTTTTAATTTTAATGAATCTTCACAAGTACATCAGCTTTTAAGGTACAAAAAATAAATTTGTTCAAAGGTTGAAGTTTTTAAAAATAAAGAAAAATAAGAAGGATCAAATTCAATTATAATTTTAGAGTATGTAAACATTGTTTAACGGACTAAGTAAATAAATTGGAACACAAGAAAAAAAGAAGTAAAAAAGTAGAAAGGCATGAATGAGAACTTTCCTATCTTCATCTTCGCCCCTCCTTTTATCACGTTGTGGTGATTAATTTCTGTTTTAATTAATATATGTTTTTTGTTATTTAGCTCATCCTATTTTTTATTGTATTATTGAATTTATACAATATATCACTTTTTATTTTTTCCTAATTTTTTTACAAAGGGATTGTTAAAAAAATATCTGACTCTTGTAGGGATTGGGGTCCCCTCCAGCGTTATGCTAATGTTAAAATTATATATGCATGCTGTAGAAAAAGCATTATGCAGTGGGTGGAGAAGAGATGGGGTTCAAATTTACAGGAAAAGCTCTATATGCAATATATCGATATCTTGCCACATTTATCTATCTATCTATCGCCCCGTGTGGGGTTGCTGGTCCTCCATCGGGCGCCTCCCCAGGTTGCGGATAGGGGAACGCTTCCCAGATATGGTTGGTACCGGGGAAATCAAATAACCCGGGGTGGACAAAAACCAACTAGGGGAAGAAACCCCAAAATAAAACCAATGATGAGCGCGTATGTTAAAAACAACATGCCCCAAGGGAGTAGCAATCTCCCCACTGATTCCGATCGGGTTCCAGCCTCGGTGGTCAGTGCCGGTCCCATGGATTTTGGGGGGGACCAAACATACTTGGACAGGAGCTTTTGTGAGGAGCTTGGAGGTCCTTTGGACGTCACCGAGGAAGGAGCTAGCAGGGAGATATCCGTCAACAAGAAGTACATCTCAGAAATGGATGCCCAGCTTAGCGAGACATATGATCTCTTCGAGCAGCTGCATGACACCATTGAAGAAATGGTGGCTTTCAGCAGGGAGAAGAAGAAAATGTGGCTCCCAATTAGGGACGGGCTGCAAAGAGCGGAGAGCCTCATAGTCCAACTTCGCGATCACACTGTGACGACCGAAGGTCTTCATAGGGATCAGATCGAGAACGTTGGACGAATGGCGAGAACGAGTGCCATGACCCGAAAGTTAAGGAGCAAGAAGAGGACCAGCCAAAGTGGTACTCAAACAGACGAAGCCGTGGTGAATCCCACTCCCCGCGAAAGGAAGCGAGAGAGGGAGGCCACTTTGAGTCCCATGGAGGCTGGACCCTCTAAGCAAAGGCGTAAGAAGCCGAGGACCGCAAACGCTTCAACGCCAGCGAGCTCGACTCCAAACAAGAACGACGAAGAAGAGAAGCCTGCTTCCAGCAACATCAGGAAGCAGAAAAAGCTCAGGAGAAGAGCTCGACCCGAGGCGGTTCTTATCAAACCGGCCGAGGGTTTGAGCTATGCCGAGGTTCTCAAGGACCTCAAGCGAAAGGTTAGCCCTGACGCCCTTGGTGTAAAAATCAAGGGTGTCAGGGAGACCAGAAACGGAGAGGTCCTTGTAGAGCTTGGGCCTACAGGTAAGGGCAGAGCTGAGCTGTCAGCGGCAATACGCGGAGCTCTAGGGGAGGGGGGTAACGTGCGTGAGCTCGTCCCCCGGGTGGAGGTCTAGGTCTTGGACCTCGATACCTCAACAGACGAAGAGGAGGTCGAAGCGGCCGTAAGAAGCCACTTCGGCAATAAGCATGTGGGTGAAGTGAAGGTCAGCCTCACGAAAAGACCCTTCAGAGACAATCTGAGGGCTTTCGTGGAGCTGAAAGAAGAGTTGGCGGAGAGACTTGTACGCGCGGGACACCTCAAGGTTGGGTGGGTGTCCTGCCGCGTACATAAGAAAGTAGAGAGGGTGCGCTGCTACCGCTGCCTAGGCTACGGCCACATGGCAGCTGGCTGCGAGGGCCCTGATAGATCGAAGATGTGTTGGAGATGCGGCAAGGAGGGTCATAGGGCTGTGGCGTGCGAGAGTACGCCACAGTGCTGCCTCTGCGCCGCCAAAGAAGAGCAACCCCGGAACGATCATCTGCCGGGGACGCTGAGATGCTTGGCGTATAGGAAGGCCGCCTCGTTGAAGAAGCCTCCCGTACGTCGAATGTAACATCACAGCTGGGCAGGTCCAAGAGCAAGCCCAGAAATAGGAGGAAAGGCTAAGTTGGCAAAAAGGAAGATGGCCGAAGCACGGCCAAGAAAACGGCACCCCCTGAAGTAATGCGAAAGCGGTTCCGGGGGGAATTATGCCAAGGAGAAAGGGTGGTGGTTTTTAGTGGGTCCCTTGGTAGCATCGGCGCCGTGGTCTCATTATGTATATTTTCTTATATATATTGGGGTCACTGTGGCGATGTTATTTAAGATCCCCACACTACCAGGAAGTGCGGACCCTTCCTGGTGTGTTTTTGAACATTTTCCACCAGTGCTCGTAAAAAAAAAATCTATCTATCTCAATCTATCTATATGGAATTAAAATTTTAAATAATAAAACGTTCCAGGTAGAAAAGTTATACATATTCGAAAATATTCTGTAAAACTTTTTTGCTAGCATATTCTTTACAAGATTACAGTTTCTCACTGCGGAAAGGTTGATCACAAAATTTTACTTGTGCATTTACCGAGGAATTTCGTTTAATGCAATTTTCAAAATAAACTTCGTTATTTTGATAAATTAGTAAATAAATTTTTTTCTTATAATAGATGCATTCACGATTTAGTTCTTAATTATTTAAAGTTAATAATAAAACTACATTCAAATAAATATTAGGGGTTCCTCTGACGGAATTTGCCATTTACTATAAAAATACAAGTACAGAATTAAGTCAATCAATTGTTTATCGGTAAAATGGCTGTACATGTTTAAAAACGTACAGCGCAAAAAAGATAAGGTTTAACGACTTTAATTTTAAAAAGGAGATGGGTTTCACGTGAATAGCATGAGTAAAAATACACTGTAAAAAAAGCTTTGGTGATATTCACACTCAGCTAGTAATTATACGTGCAGTTTATTTTCAAATTACAAGATACAACCTTATTAATTTACGATACTACAGTACTTATTGGCAATCTAATGTGATTTCACTTTGGATGACAATGTGAAAATAAAATGAAGGTTGTTCTATATTTGCAGTCGACTGTGAATTTACTACGTTCGATGATGGAAATTATTCGATCGGCGTGGGACATAGTATGTTTACGTGAGGTGGTAGATTTACTTGGGGCGTTAAGCATACAAAAGTCTATTTAAATTTTGACGACGTGTGCTTTTCTATCGCGAGGGAGTAAGTCCGCACGGACGAACGCCGCAGAATTATTTGCAGGACCAATAGGTCCCTAAGGAGAGGTGCTGATTGTCGTGTGAGTGTAGATGCATGCACCTCCAATCGGCACCCTTAGGGTTCACCTCACGGCAACCAATAGGTTCCAGACGGGAAGTGATGCTTTTGGTGTGGGTGCAGGGGTACGCACCTTCAATCGGCACCCTAGGGTCACCTTTCTGACACCAATAGGTCCCCGACGGGAAGTTATGATTCCTGTGAGGGTGTAAACTTATGCACCTTCAATCAACACCCTAAAGGTCACTTCATGGTAACCAGTAGGTCCCTGAAGGAAGGTGATAGATTTGTGTTTATGTGTGTGTGATGTGTGCTTTATATGCTGAAACAAAATAATAAAATTATTAGAGACACGTATGCACAAAAAAAAGGAAATACACCAAGAAGTGTTCCTACGTTAGACTTAGCGTTTTTGTTCTATTTATTGATTTTTTTATTTTTATTAATTACTGTACCTGAAAATACAGATGCACTAGGATGTAGAAAGAGTCAGGGATTTGAGGGGAGAATAATATTGTACTTTATTAAAATCCTCGGAGAAAGCTTGAAGAAGCGAAGCGACGGGGAACGGGTAGGCTGCTCGAGGCGTACCGTATTTTCTGCGTTGACGCGATTTGTTTTCAGCGTCGGAAGTTGGAGAGGCCTAAGCCTAGGCCATGGTAGTAAGTAGATTTGTATGCGGTATGCTGTTGAACGTCCAGCTAAGAACGTTATGATTTTTATTATATTGCTTGGATCCCAGAAAATTGTTAGTATAATTGCACAAGTTATTCCATTGGTATTGAGTAAGTCAGCAGAAAGACTAGAGTCGATGTTAAGGCTTCGCTAGCAACATTTGGTAAGGCATGTTGTGTTCTAGCTTATTAGGCATGTCCCTACTCTTATAGACTATGAGATCATTTCGAAGTTCATCATTATAAATATTATCAATCTGTTTTTTATAAAATTCGCTAGTTAAGTCATAGATGTGGCTCCTAATTGTTTTTTTATTGTACTTTTTATGTATATCTATATTCCTATCTGTAGGTTCAGCTTGTACTATCATGCGCAAACATTTATTTTGTATTCTTTGCATATATCTAAATTTGCGTTGCTGCTCCCAGACCATATCTGGACTGCACAGGAAATTATCGGTCTAACAATCACTTTATATAATATTACTTTGTTTTTAATAGACATATTTCTACGCCTTCCTTATGAAGGAATTTAACAGGCTGACCATTAGAAAGTCTTTTTTCTATATTCTAACGATATGCTCTCTATGATTCACTTTTTTATTGAAATCAATACCTAAGTAGATACCATTAGTCCTAGGCGTTACCTCAGTATCATTCATAATCGAATTTGGAGTTTTTTCCTTCCTATTCATGACTTTAAATATAATGAATTCGGTTTTTTCTACAATGATTTTGAATTTCCATTGATAAAAATATTCTAATAGGATATCTAAGTACATTTGTAATTTCTCTACACCTAATCTCACACGCTATTAGGCTATATACATTGCAGTGTCATCCGCAAACATTGAAAGCTTAACTTCGCCGTTCTCGGAATATCATTGGTATAATAAATCAAAAGCACCAGGCTATGTCAAACGCTTTTTCCAGATCCTGCATAAGTAATTCTGTAGATTTATTTAAATTAAAATTGGTACTAATATAATTCGTTACTCGATATAGCTGTTCCATAGTATTTCTATTTTCAACAAAACCAAATTGTTCCGGTATTAAGACATTATTAAGAAATTCAAACTTTTTAATGCGATTTAGAATAATTTTTTCAAAGACTTCACTCAATATAGATAATAGACTTGTTGGTCTGTAACTTTGTGGAAAGAGTTAATCTTTACCTACTTTGTGTATAGGCATTATGTTTGCCTTTTTCCAACAAGAAGCAAAATATGATAAGTTGAAACATGCAGTAAAAGAGTACATTATTTGTACAAACGCTTTTTTAGGTAGATGTTTTAGAATAATGTTCTGTATATTATCTGAGCCAGGTGCCTTTTTAAGCTTTGTTCTTAAGATTGCCTTTCTTATTGCAGTCGGAGAAGCTAATACAATGCTTTCCACATCTATGACTTTTTCTTTAATCCTACTATACCACTTTTCAGCGATATTGTGAGTTTCATCATGTCCCATATTTTCAGTCAAGTAATGGACATTTTCGAAGTTACTTGCTATTTGCCCAATTTTATCCTCACTACTAATTGCAACTTGATTTAGGCCATGAAAGATGGGTATTGTATTATTATTTCTTTTAGTGAAACACTTGACCATTTTCCATAAAGAGTTATCTGTCATTCCGAAGCTATCTAATTTACTAGACCAGTTCTCATGATTAAATTAAGCCATTTTCTTTTTTATAGAGTTTGTGAGTTTATTTTTAATTTTCCTAATCCCTTTGATTTTTTTTCTTTTTCATATTTTGTTGAAAGCTAATTTTAGGGATAGAGCTGTCCATGGCATTTTTTATATTATCAACGAGAACGCTAACACTACCCTCTATATTTTCTCTAGAGGCAATATCCCTACTCAGTCTTAGATTCTTATTTAGGTATTTGTTGAATTTATCCCAGGTTGCTTTTTTATAATTAGGAAATATGTTTTTCTCTACTGTTAAATGTTGAACATCAGAGAGTACAATGAGGACCGGGAGATGATAAGAATTTAATTCATCTATTACATAAATCATGAGATTCCATTTGATATTCTTAGTGATTCCAATGTCAGCAGTGCTAGGAAGTGCACCATTATATGAGTATAAAGTATAAACATCCGGATAAATAATATGAAACAGATGCTTGAACACGAACTCATACGAAACTCTGTCATTTTAATGATTTGCTCTACAATTTCATATAGTGTTTTTAGCATTTAAATCACCATACATCAGTACTTTATTTTAAAGTTTAAATATACTATTCAAATGTTTTATATCTAGCTTATGCTGACGAGCTTTATAGACTCACACACTAGCAGTATTATTTGGGTATTAAAGATCCCATTGGCATTCCAATGGCCTAAGATAAAAGTGGAGATATTGCTTCTAGTGGCTGTCATTAACAACTTTATAGAATATTTGTAGCTGTTATAAACTCCTTTTACAATTTATGAGTTTACTATTTAATGTCTTAATAGGCATCAACACCTCACCTAAATCGATGAGTTGATTTAGTTTGCCCATTTCATCCACGAGGCAATGAAAATCATTAAAACTCTCACTCGTCTTGTCCTGCGAAGTCCTTAATGGTCCCCAATTTAAATTTGTTTCTACTGGAGAGGGAAGTTCTCCTTTTATCGATCTGTAAGCTGGAAATAATGTAGGTTGTCAGGCAGCTGCTGTCCTAATCTCGTTCTTGGGTCTATTCCACTGAAGGGCCTTATTCTTAAAGTTTCCCCACTAGAGGGCCTCGATCCTTGGTTAAGATTACTCTTTCTAGCAGTCTTCTTGGCTTCAACTTTTTCTAGGTTCTTAATATACGTAGGACACTTAGAATAGTTAGCAGAATGAGTACCCCGGCAATTACAACATTTGGGAGAGGCACTTTCCTCTTTATCACACTTTGCATTCAGGTGAGTTTTATCACAATTTACACATCTAATCTTATTTTGACAGTACAGGGTGCCATGCCCGAAATTTTGACACATATGGCACTGTGTAATTTTACGCGAATTTTGGTATTTCTCCCACTTAACTTTCACGTAGCACACATATTTGTTGTTCCACACTTTTTTCATATCAAGTTCACTATCAAAGGTGATCATGTAGATTGGATTGCAGTAGGGTAAAGCTACTAAGCTGTGCTTCTTCTGTATTGTGATCCGTTCATATTTGACTCCATGTCTCTGGAAGTCCTCCTCAATTTCTTGAATTGGAATATTTGGTAGTCGCTTAGCAACGATGTGTTTTGAGCGTTGCCACTTAGGTGTGAAGGTGTAGTACGCAATCTTCTCTACTTTAACCTTGTCTTGAAGTGCCAAAAAGTCCCCAAGCGTGAAGCATCTAAGCGTAAGTTTTTTCGGGGAGTTGCCAATCCTTGTCTCCTTTTCGGTTACAGAGTCAACTATACCTTCAACACATATTGTCCATCCTTTTAGCGCTTTCATTCTCGTTCAGCGAGCTTAGTGCTCCAAAACTGTTGTATATTGATATTGTAGAGCTTTTATCAGCATTAAGACCGGGTTTTCTTCCAGTTCTTCTTCTTTTGGAAAGGTTGCTTCCAGGTGAATCACCACCCATGGCGAGTGGTAGATTACAAAATCAAAGTAATGTAAAGGTGCTTTCTAATCGCCTGCATGTTTCAGAATCAATCATTCACTATGATCAAACTGAATGTGTTTTCGCGGCGTGCAACTGTTTATATTTATGTCTACTTTGAATGGACCGGTGAGCTAATCGGGTAGAACGTGGTGGGCGATGACCCGCGATTAGCCCCTGTGCTGGTTCGAGCAAGCCTGTCGGCACGGGTGCCGCGGTGGCAGGATTAATGATGGTGGGAGGTATTGATAGACAGGTTTTCGACATAGTGCGCCAACTTGGGCCTGGTGGAGGGGTCATTCCCTGATTGGCCGAATTGTGTCTCGGGCAAAATTCACATTCTCCGTGCCATGTCTGTCGTGTCGCTCCTTCGCTTTAACCTCCTTGTTTATTAATCTTCAATCTAATAGTACATTACTTGCCTTAACGTTCCTATGTGTTCTGGGCGCTTTCGATGTTGATCGAGAAGGACATAGGAAGGAAAAATCTTGTTTCTTACTTACAAGGTTAAATAATTAAGAGGGATTAAATTATAGAAGTAGAATTCTTTAAGATCCTTGACAATTAAATCAGACGATCTACCCCTCCTAGGCCGGAAATTGTAGCGAGGCTGGACTCCGCTTTCTTGATTGCGATCCGTACTCTGGCTCCTGGGTTCTTTGGGCTTCCTGTTCATCCTATTGGTGTCGTTGGAAGAGAGCGATTCTTGTCTTTTTGGTGGTGATTTCGCTGATTTCCGTAATCCCCTTGGTTCGAAGGATCTCTTTTCAGGAGGATCATGGTTGTCAGGAATACCATGTGTATTCAGCAACGAGGCTAGGCCCGTACTGGATTCGGGCTTTTCATTTTCCTTAGCGATTAGATAGTCGTTTGGTTGAGAGGATGAAGGGGTAGGAGTAGGTGACTCCCGTTTAGATAGGTGGCTAGCAAGACCATCGTTGGATTCGGATTCCGGCATTTGGATTGACGGCGAACGCGTGGTATTCGTCTTCTAGGGTGGTCTTCGCTTGATATGACCGCTGGGATACCCTGGTTTAGCCGATCGGGTCGACGCACAGTGGGAGAAAAAGCATATTTTTTGGACAAAAAGCGACTGACAATGCAATTTTAAACGGATTTTGATTTTTCTTTTTTATAAATGACCGTGATGCTTTCTGTTATAACATTAGCTTTGTAATTTTTTTTGACTTAACGGAAATTTTGTTATTTAACAACAAGCTTACAACTTTTTGTTGCTAAACTTCTCCATGATACCATTTCTATAAAGTATCTCTGATAATTATGTGCGCTTACAATAAGTTAAGAATAGCTGATGATTGCCAATTGTTTAAACAATTTTTATAAACAAATGCATATTTTGACAATTTTTTCATGAAAAGGCTTGATTATTTTGCCGAAATGAAACCAGATTTCCGGGATGTCTTGGTCCCAATTGCGATGGGCCTTCACGTGTAGCCTCAAGCGCATCCTTTTTCAGTTCTTGATTGCAAGGTTTCACCGTATTGGCCTGTGGGTGGTAGATTAGTGTGGTCCAAGAATCAGCACACCACGGGATGCAAGCGCTTTTGGGTTTTGGTGAGACCTTTGTTGCTTCTTGCCATATTTTCGAGACGATTTGCAAGAAGCGCACAGGATGCAAGAACGGACATATTCTCGAACATGTCTTTGAACTTTGACTGTACAGGAGTGATTCAAGTAACCCTGTAGGGCGGTTTGAGTCATGAGCGTCTGGAATGTGTAAATAACTGTTTTAAGTCCGAAAGGCATGACCTTGAACCGGTAGTTTCCACCCTCAGGAGAAGCGAAGGCCGTGTAGTTTCTGGAATCGAGGTCCAGAGGAACCTACTAATAGCCGTTCTTTAGGTCTAGAGTAGAAAAGGCTGTATCACTTCCGAACACCCTGATTACGTCTGGTATCAGAGGCAAAACTTGTATGACATCCTTTGTGATCGAGTTTAAACCTCTAAAATAGATGCAAAATCGGGTTTCCCCCTTCTTTTTTTTGTTAGGACTATGGGAGAGCAGTAAGGTGACATGCAGGGCTCTATGATTTGTTGATCCAGCATCTCCTTTATCTGTTCCTGGCTTATTTTCTTTTTTTCTTGCGTGTAAGCGTAGGGTCTTGTCGTGAAGGGCTTGGAGGTGATTAGCTTGATCTTATGGCTTATCGAGCGAGTCTGCGTCAGGTGACCCTCTTTGTAGAACGCTGAATTATGTCGTAAGAGTATTGCATCAAACTCATGACGAAGCTCCACTGGTAGGTCCATCTTGATTTGTTTGGTGTCGAATTCGATGGCTGAACTTGTCGGCATTCGATCGATCAGATAGTCGAGATGCGTTTACTTTTCCCAGCGTATATGCATCAGAGGGGATGATTGTATATCACATCTTGCTCTGCATATCAGGGGATGTCCAGCGTCATGGGATCTCGCATTTCCTTACTTACCAAGAACGTTGAAAACATCGGGAGATTCATAGAGCGCCTGGACGTCATTCCCTGCGAACTGCACGTTGAGGCCCCCTTTACATGGTTGTTCACTGGCTTTATTTCTTTCTAGACAATCCCGGATCAATTGCCGAAAGGCGGTTTCATCCACCTCGGCGTTTTAGCGAAAGTAACCAGATCATGAAAAGTGCAAATGTTAGCTGCTTGAATACCCTGGCGAATGGTCGGCCAAAGTAATTCTAAGAAGGAGGCCATCATTGCCGACTCGGGTTCAGGTCTTCTCAAGCATTGGTTCGGTCACATTTTCGTTTGTACAAAGACGCTTGCTTGTTCTTTTTCACTCTATTTCTGTGAGTAAAGGCTGGACTATCGAAGCGCTGTATCAGAAGGTCTAAAGATTTTTTTTACCTTTATGTGACCTCTGGAGGTCACTGAACGTCGTAGGTAAAAATACAGTAAATTCTTCAATAACGCCGATTTTGGGACTGGCGGTGGCTGGGATTTAACTTATTAGAGCGAGATCCGGATGTAAACAATCAGGGGCGCATAAACCGTTTCCGGTGAATTTTAATTCACGGTAAATCATATTTTTTCTAATGTAGAGGCAAGGGTCAACTAAATATTTAACGAAAATAAGGAAGACATTTTATTGATACGCGTTAAATAAATGATTATCTGCTTATGTATTTTAAACGTTTGCGGGCCGCTGAGCATCTCGTTTGAAAGGAGAGCTTTCTTTTAAACTTTCAGTCCAGATATTCGGTCGCTCACTCTAATTAAGCCGTCGGAGTCAGTTGTGTCCAGAAAAATTACTATTTTCACCAAAACACTGCAAGTCAACACTTCAAGTGTCTGAACTTGATCGGACCTCTCTTTCTACTCTTTCTCTCTCTCTCTGTCTATCCAATACTTCATATTTTCTTTTTCGATTCGTAGAGCCTACTGTTAGCTACGAAATCGCCACCAATTTGGAAATATTAAGAAGAAATTTAGAATTTAATTAAATATTAACAAGAAATCTTATAGTAAATAATTAATTTTAAACCGTACTTTATGCTATATTTAATCTTGAATTAAAATGAATTGGTATACATTGCTATTTTTCATCAAGCTTGCAGTGCTCCTGCTTGGCGACGCTAAAACAAATTTTGTAGGACTTTTGAAAACTATAATTGCTCATCCAGACTGTTTCTTGTATCTCGCGTCGTTTTGCTCAAAATTTTAATGTGATCTTTTTATGGTATTTTCGATAAATAAAACCAAAATGAACTATTAAAACCTATCAAAAAATAGTTTTAAAAAATTTGTTAGGACCTTTTAAAAGCTATCTTTACTTTCAGAGAATTTGTCCCATTTTTGCATCGTTTAGTTCAACATTTTCATTTTCGATTTTTTTCTTACTTGATTTAATAAACTAACATAAAATAAAACAAATAAGCAATTTCATCGAATTAAATTTGCCATGTGA
>NC_046660.1:98254076-98263295 GCF_010883055.1 Belonocnema kinseyi | reverse complement strand
CGTCTCTGATGGCGTGAGACAATTTCGGACAATTCTAATACTTTCTGACACATAAAATATGACAATGTATAAATACAAACTTTAACAAACTAGTTGAATCCTCAACCAAAAAAAGACTAATTTTCCAAACAAAAATAGACATTTTTAATCGGAAAATATGCATTTTTTACAAAAATAAAAGATTTTTAGCCCCAACAAGAGAATTTTGTAATAAACTAAGTGAACCTAATAAAAAAGAACCGCTAAAAAGTTGTTCGGTTTGAATTGCGTATCTGTCATTTACAGATTGAAAGAATGAAAGTACAATCGGTTGGTCTCATTTTTAATCTATCAGCTGTGCGCGGTCCTTTGAATCTGCCATGCTGCATTCATTAAAATGCTAAGTGAATAGAGTTAAATGAGACTGACCAACCTGAAATAATTTATTCTATGATTCATTAATGTCCGCATGAACGAGTAGAAATTCAATATGAAATAGTGATCTTGAAAGATCACATCCAATGGTAAAAATATGATGCACACATAGCGACTTTAAATGAGTGTGAATCTGCCAAATGTAAGTCACTTTATGTTATGTTCAACTGAGTAGAATATGCAGATTTTAATTTTCAAACATTAATTTTTTGTATTAAGAATTAAAAAGTAATAAAGGCCGTAGCAGGATACGCATGATCTGGGTGCCCCCGCTCGGATGTGATCTATATTGCGGGAGCAAGTGGCTACCCCAATAAGATGAAGTTACTCCAACTATCCACAAACAAATTTTTACAAAGGTTATAAACAAATTTTGAAAAATCAAAAAATTAAATTTGTTAAAAACGGCTGTACCGATCATGATGGTTTAAATATATGTTAGAGAGGTTAATATGTTAATATGTTAATAGGTTAATGGGACAAAAAGGGGATTCCGAATAAATTTAAGAACCAATTCTGTTCATAATAAGAAGATGAAATAAAAAAATTAATTTTTTTTTAATTTGTTTGAAGTAAGTACTTCTGGCATACCATCCATTTTCCCCCTATATTATGCTCACATTCAAGGCTGCGAAATATATTTTTGCGGAAATGATTCAAGCATTACTTCATAGTTTGAAAAAAATAAAAACTACTTGTTGGCCCCTCACATGTATACAATTCCATGAGATTGAGTGGTCAAGTTAATTTTTAACTTATGAGACAATAAGTTATACGCAATGGTGTAATAAAAAATCAGATGCTACAACATTATTCGATTAAAACACATTTCATCGTGAATTCGCCAGAGACAGTGTCAATTGATTATAAGTGGATAGAAAAATACTTTTCTTCGTTTACCCTGCGGATGAAAACGCACTGAAAAAGCAAAGAAAACGCACTCGTCAGTGCGTACTCAGTACTGTTTCTTCAGCACTACCTGTATTGCTAGTTTTCTATACCTGGGTTCCCCTTTAAGTGTCCATTTAAAATTTTAAAAGTCTATTTTCACCCAAGAAATCTAGTCTGTGAGGTCTTTGAAAAGGTGTGTTAGTGGTGTATACTATAGTGTCAGTGAAAATCGGTGTGCCTATGCCAATGCGACTGGGCTACTAAGTAGACCAGCTGAAAGGGATTAAAAATGACAAGTTAAGATTTCTAAAATTTTGAAATTAAGTACGAGAAGGTTAGAAATTCAGAATCTACGGGATTCGATTATTTCAGATATCCAAGACAACATTTTTTAATTCAACTTTAAAGTAGTATATTAGTATATAAGTTATAATTATAAATATGAATAATGAAAAAATTCATAAATTAAACAAAAGTGTTAATAATTTTGAGAAAATTCTAAAACGGGAGACGGTTTGGTTGCGGCCAGGTACTGTAAATAACTCTGCCAGGCCGGTACGTGACGAATACAATAGGAACATTATATTACCGTCCCATCACTTCTCTGTACGTTTTAGGTACTAAAAATCGGCACAAACAGCCACTGAAAAACGCACTGGCGGTCCCGCGCCGTTCGCCAGTGGGTTTTCAGTGCTTTTTCATCGGCAGGGTACTGCTGACATTCGCCAAACTAATGTCATGTTTGCCCAGGATGCACCACGTGGAGGTCGTCAGTCAAATTAGCATTCCTTTCTTTGTTTACGCTAAATGCAACTATATATACATCCTGTTTTAATAACTTACTCTCTAAATATGAATCAGTGACAAATTCTCTGATTGAAATAGTAGTTAGGCATTTCACTGATTATTCAGTGATTTCAGACGTATTCACTAATCAGTTCAGTAACACCAGAGTAAATCATGTGGAGCATAACCTCTAAATTTTTAAGTTAAGCGTTGTTGTTACTCTTTTACTCAAGTAGCAAGAAGAATTCCTTAATTAATTCAATTTTTTAATTTTCGGGCTGTAAGTCTGCTGAATTAACTGCGGGATAAATATACTCTTACTTTTATAGGGAGTACTTACTTAACTGTTTTGTATATGATAGTCCAATCTTGAAATTAAAGTAATATGTGAGGTTGTTTGTCATTTAAAGGCATCGGAATTTTTCACCTGTTTTAAAATTTGATCATATTTATGGGTTTTAAGTGTTTACTATGATTCTTTGATTGAATGCACTAAAATATTATTTTATTATGATTGATGAATTGACATGGTGCAGTGCCGCCAACACTCAAAAGTTGTTATTTCACTGAATCAATAAGTAACCTTTCACTGATTGTCAGTGACCCATTTCTAGCTATTTGAATCAGTGAAATTTCACTGATTCACTTCATTCTTAATAAGTGTAGTCATATGTCCAATGTCCTTGTATTCATGCTTACGTTTACTGTACTATCATTTGTGATTTACTTTTACTTTTATTAAGGAATGATCTCAGCTCCTCGTAGCGGTTTTCATCCAATCTCAACTGCTATAATTATATATAGTTTTAACGTGTTGTGCTAAGGTTTGCGAGTTTATTTTGTGGTCAGTTGTATCGAAAGATTTAGGTCATTCGATATCTTGTCAAAGATACCATATTCTCAGTTATTTCGATTTGTTCCTAATAGGTATACTTTCATAAGTTCAAACGTGGTTTCTCATAATACCCTTCAACTTAGCACGAAACGATTTCACTTTCTTCTTGCTTTTGTTCCGATGAGTGCAAATGTCATATATCATACACCTAGTTTCACATAGATGCATTGGCGTGATTTCCCTGAGTATTATTACAGATGTTATATATAGTGCAAATAAAGTAAGGGATGCGAATTTGACTGACGAACTCCATGTGGTACATTCTGGGCAAACATGACAATAGTTTGGCGAATTTCAGCAGTAAACGAAGAGAAGTATTTTTCAATCTACTTATAATCAATAATCAATTGACACTGTGACTGAGAATTCACGATTTAATATGTTTTTAATCGAATAATGTTTTTTTATGACACCACTGCCTATTACTTATTGCCTCATAAGCTAAAAATTAACTTGACCCCTCAATCTCATGGAATTGCATACATGTGAGAGGCCAACAAGTAGTTTTTATTTTTAAAACTACGAAGTGATTCTTTGATCATTTTCGCAAAAATATATTTTGCAGCCTTGAATGTGAGCATGATATAGGGGAAAAGAGGTCGGTATGCCAGAAATACTTCCTTAAACAAATTATTTAAAAATTTTATTTTTTTACTTCATCTTATTATCAACAGAATTTGTTCTTCAATGTTTTTCGGAACCCCCTTGGTACCTTCTCTAACATATATTTCAACCATCATGATCGGTCAAGCCGTTTTTAAGCAAATTCGATTTTTTATTTATCCAAACTTTGTTTATAGCTTTTGTAAAAAAAAAATTTTTAGTCAATAATTGGGGTAAGTTTATCTTATATGGGTAGCCACTTTCCCGTGAAATATGGATCACATCCGAGTGTGGGCACCCAGACCATGTTTATCCTCCTACGAGCTTTGAATTGAAAATGCAGATTAAATAAAAATTAAATAATTAATTTAAATAATATTGTTCTTAATTCAATACTTATGAAGTTTTAATTATCTTTTTACAATAATCTAAATAAATTGCTTGCGTGGGAATTATCCAATTAACACTTCAAGCGTCGCTATTGACTTATTCAGTGCACATGCTAATGGCCGCAGGGATTTCATGAGCCAGAAACAGACTTCGCAATCTGCTCATATCTATTTGAATTCCAAACATCCAAAGGTTTGAAAATTCAATACCCGCATTTTTGTACAAGATAATTCCTATGAAGTAAGACGTGTGTGATATTTTTTGTAAATTTAAAATTTATTTCTTTAAATTAATGATTATATCCTCTGTAGGCTCATTATCTGCTGTAGGTCAGTCTCCCGCAAATAAATTATCAACATTCAAATCTGGTGTAATGCAAATATGCGAAAAACAATGTTCAACAAAATCCATCGAAATGCTTGAATATAAATAGTATATAAATAAAAGTAGAGTATATATGCCAAGATTGCTTAAAAGTTGTCAATTTAAATATTTTTTGGTAAACGATTTAAATATATCTGATTCAAATGCAAGTGAATGGATTTTTGTTCCCTAGGAATGTTCAGCTAAAATAAACGATTTTTCAACAAAATAGTTAAATTTTCAACTGCATAAATCAATTTTTAACCAAAAATGGAATAGTCTAATTATTAGTTTAGAATATAAATTTTTGATTTAAAAAAAATTGCTTAACTTCAAAAATGGAAATTAAATTTCTGTCAAAAAAAGATGAAAAGGGATAGAAAAAAGACCGAACGTGTAGTCTAACATGAAAAAATTGTTAATCCTTTTTTGAGCCTTTTCAATTTGATTTAGTTCAAATATAAGGTGACACAGCTGCGTCCTCATATGCGTGACAGGTGGGTGGCACGACGTGTGGATCGCACGTCATGCATGCCAGAGCGGATATGGTCTATGCACACATTTCGGATTTTTCGAGGTTATAGAAATAATATTTGGATTAATATTTTCAAATAAAGAGCAGGTAATTGACCATGGACGTATTTTTTTATCAAGCAAGCAAGAAATAATTATACATTTTAGTTTTCATTAGTAGTCATAAACTATACCTATTATACATAACTGTAGTTATATTTAATATCATAAAACTTAAGGATGTGATACTTTCGAGATTAGCACGTTTGTTTTTACAATATTAAATATTTTTCCTTTAAACTTTCAGAAATTGTGTGAAACATAACAAAAGCAAAGATCCTATTTTTGGTTTAAATAATAACAAAAATTATGAGGTAGAACAGAAATTAACTTTTTCGTCAAAAAATCGCAAATCAAGCGAAACCGGACGAGAAGTTTGCAAAATTCGCGACGTGTCGGGCGAGTGCCGTTCGACTGACGACAGTTGCGCCGAATATTATTCAACGAATGCGCGTGGTTTTTGAATTACTCTCTTATTTCTACTTAAAAATAATAAAAAATAAATACAATACGATTAAAAATTAAAGATGAATTTTTTTGAATTTCTTAACAAATTTGTTGAAAATTTGTTTTTTATGGAAAATTTATTTTTCTAACTGAAAAATATAACTATTCTAACTTCGGTCGAAAGTTTATCTTTTTTAGTTAAAAATTCATCTTCTTTTGTTGAAATTTTCTGTGGCGAATTATTCTTTTCGGTTAAAAATTGGTTTATTTAATTTAAAATCTTCGTTAAAGAGTTATATTATTCGGATAAATTATTGGTTATTTTTCTTGTAAAAACTCATCTTCTTGAGATGAAAAGAAAACTATTTTGTTGAAAATTAATATATTCTATATATGTCTTACGTAATTTTTAGGTGATACTTTATAAAACTTGCAATATAAATGCATTATTTAAATATTTATATCAATTATTGATCTATTTAAATATATCAACATAAATACAACTATGACTATTACATCATAATACGAGATTTATAATAATATGTATAACATTATAATAATTATATATAATATTATATTATATCTAAAGAAATTTTATTAATTCAATATTATGTTCTTAAAATTGTATGAATTGGAGAATAAAATTATGGGACAAAAGTGAATTCAGTGGGTGAGATCTGAATTCTGACTCAGCAAATTATGTGTTGAAAGTTTGTTTTTTACAATTTTCAATAATTTTATATTTTTTTAAGTTATAGACCAAGAAATTTAGATCAAAACGATATTATTATCAGAAAAAATTCTTCAAATTATTCTCGTTTATATTATAATCAAATTTAATAAACAAATGAATTATTCAAGCTTGTTTCGACGGAAAAATTCATTTTCTTCCGATCTCAGTACTTTTAAGTGGGGATTTTATGATAATTTAAATTACATTTATAATTAGTATTTAAATTTAAATTTGATTATTTTTAAAATAAATAAATTGTTTAAGCATTTGTCGACAAAAAAATAGTTTTCCTCAATTACAGTCATTTTAATTGAGAATGTTATGATAATTTCATCAAGATTCATAGTTAGTTGATACACTTTTTGTTTTTATTACAAAATGTATAAACAAATATGACCGCCCGGTAAGAAAGGGACCTAATACAGAAAAAATCAGTTTTTAGTTGTTTATACCTATGGATAGTTTTCTATTTGCTCCTTTATTATAAAAAGTAGTATTCCTATATCTTTGCGTTCTCAGATGATAAGGTTGTTATGGCAGAGTCCATCAAAGACTTGCAAAGAATGTTCAATAAACTGATTGCAAGCATGAAGAGCATGGGCCTCAAAATTAACGCAAATAAAACAAAAACTATCAGTCCGGGAACTCGCCACAATTCTATGGACGTCATTTTAGTACTCACAAAAATTTCAGATTCTTTTGTTTTCATAGTCAACAGTTCGAAACACGTTGACTGGCTAGCAGCTGTCGGTGCATTTTGCAACAATTTATCGTTAAACTGGTAAAAAATTCGAGTGAAAAGACGTCATTTTAGTACTATTGAAACCCTTTGGGAATGATTGTTTGAGTGCTAAGAACTAACAAAAAATTTGACTGGCAATTTCTCGGTTGTGCCAAAGTTGACTGGCAGGCTGTCAAACGTGTCAAAAATTCGAGTGAAAAACGTCATTTTAGTACTCTTGAAACCCATTGGGAATGATGTTTGAATGCTAAGAACTAACAAAAAATTTGACTGGCAGCTTCTCAGTGTTGCCAAAGTTGACTGGTAGGCTGTCAAACATATAAAAAATGACCTTCAAAAGTTTAAAGGCGCCTCCAAATAATGTTGTATTTAAGTTAATAAATAAGTAGTATGTAAATAATTAATAATAAGTTCGTAGAACCTTAAAACAACTGTATTTATTCGGCCTACTGGACATAAGGGTGCTTCACAAAAAGTATGTTTTTCTTTTTTTGCGACCGTATTGCGTCAGTTTGTTTCTCTGGTTTCATCCTGTCATTTTTTATATGCTTGGCAGCCTGTCAGTCAACGTTGGCACTACTCAGGAGCTGCCAGTGGAACTATTTTTTAGTTTTTAGCATTCAAACAATCATTTCCAATGGGTTTAAAGAGTAATAAAATGACGTTTTTTCACTCGAATTTTTGACATGTTTGACAGCCTGCCAGTATTACTTTGGCACCACTCAGGAGCCTCCAGTCAAACTTCTTGTTAGTTGTTTGCACCTAAACAAACATCCCCAATTGGTTTCAAGAGTACTAAAATGAAAGTTCTAATTGTCATCCTGTCATTTTTTATGTTTGACAGCCTGCCAGTCAAGTTTGGCATCACTCAGGAGCTGCCAGTAAAAATTTTTGTTAGTTGTTTTTACCTAAACAATCATCCCCGATGGGTTTCAAGAGAACTAAAATGACGAATTTTCACTCGAATTTTTGACATGTTGGACAGCATGCCAGTAAACTTAAGCACCACCGAGAAGCTGTCTGTCAAATTTTTTGGTAGTTCTTAGCATTCAAACAATCATTCCCAATGGGTTTCGAGATTACTGAAATAACGTCTTTTCACTCGAATTATTGACAGGTTTAACGATAAATTGTTGCAAAATGCACCAACAGCTGCTAGCCAGTCAAAGAATTTCGAACTGTTGACTATGGAAACAAAAGAAACTGCATTTTTTGTGAGCACTAAAATGACGTTCATAGAATTGTCGCGAGCTCCCGGACTATATGATGTTCGAAGGAAAGAGTGAGAAAACACTATGCAATATTGTATTAAATGATGAGAAAATTGAACAAGTTGATAAGTTCGTGTACCGTGGTAGCTTATCTACTAGGGACGGGAAGATAGAGATAGATAGACGCATAAACGAAGGTAAGAAGGTCATTGGTAGAGCAGGGACCCTTATCAGAAGTGAAATTATATCAAATAAAGCTAAAATGGCAATAGATAATTCTATATTTTATACCGACTGTACTATAGGGTAGCGAGACATGGATCTATCAAGAAAAAGATCAGAGTAAAGTTAATGCAATTGACATTAGATTCTTGCGCATGATTTGCGGGAAAACTCTGATGGACAAAGTGAGTAACGAAATAATTCTCAAAGAATGTGGTGCAGAATAGACGTTAGTCGACACATGGGAAAGAAATCGGTTGACATGGTTGGGGCATGTTGAGGGAATGCCAAATGAACGACTAACGAAACAAGTGTATCAAGGTAAAGTAAATGGCAGTGTACCCAGAGGCAGACCGCGGATAGAATGGTTAGAATGTGTGAATGAGGTCGGAGCAGTGTTGGGGAACGAACGTGTTATTTAAATAAATGTCACGAGAATTCTAGATCAATCTAAACTGAGTGCCTCTTACGGAGTTTCCTCGTCAGTTTCTTTGTTGGACCGCCGCTTGAATCGCTTTTCCTGTAAAATGAAGGTACCACGCGGTAGATCCCTTTCTTTGCGGACGGTCATAAGTGCATTTTCAGGCTTTGTCCAAGGTCAGTTACACCCCCCCCCCCTAATTTTTGTGTTTTCTATAGATCTTCAAAGGTGCTCATATGCGCCATAGAGAAAAAATGTTGTGCCACATTGATAACCGAGTTATCAGTGATCGACAGGGGGAAGGGGCTGGTGTGATTTTTCTAAACTAATAACATTTTTCGAAATTCATCGTAGCTATCTTTCATAACTTCAAATGTTCTCGAATGCGCCACCACTAAAACATGTTGCGCAAGCTAATTAACAAAGATACTAGGCAGTCTGATAAGTACCTGCAAATTCTAAGAGATGGCATTAGTATTCACTAATGTGAACCATTTTCGTCGAGCTTGATCCTTCAAATGACGCCTG
>NC_046660.1:98251224-98253976 GCF_010883055.1 Belonocnema kinseyi | reverse complement strand
TAGCTGAAACTGAGGCGTATTTTGGAGACCTTCCGATCGAGTACTTTTCGGACGGTATCAAAAAGTTAGAAAATCGTTGCACTCGCTGTATCGACCTAAAAGAAGAGTATGTTGAAAAATAAAACCGACTTTGGCCAAAAAAACGTCTCCGTTTTTCATTTTTCAGGGACTTATCAGACTGCCTAGTATCATATTTTGGACGGGGGCCAGTGAAACGCAGGTGTTAAATCCTCAACAGTAATGTGCAATATAAAGTAAAGGACATGGATTCTTTCGTCTTGAATTGCGCTCATATGCGCCGTAATTTTTTTTTGAAATTTTTGAAAATTGCCCAAGATATGGAGGAAACAAAATTTTACGAAGTGATGACCAACAAAATAAAAAGCTTGCAATCCACATTGATGAAAGGAGTTTCCTATGGGGTTTGAAATGCGCTCATATGCGCCATCAAATTTGTTTGAAAATCTTTCAAATTGCCTAAGATATAGAGGTAACAAAATGTGACGAAGTGATGTCCAACCAAATTGAAAGTTTACAATCCGCCTTGATAAAGGACGTTTTCTATGGGGATTCAAATGAGCCATCGCTAAAAAATGTTGCGCTAGCTAATTAAGAAAGATATATTTTGGATGGAGGCCAGTGTGATATATATTTTTTATTAATAAACAAATACTTTTTTAATAATTATTTATTATAAAATCTTGTCATAATCACTTTTGAATACATTTGTATCACGAAAGCTTTATAATTAATTAAAAATGTGATATATATTTTTTACCAATAAAAAAATAGTTGTTTGTAATTCTTTGTAACAATACCTGCTGATGAATACTTTTTTTGCATTCAATTCCGTACTTACATCCAAGGCGCTTGCAATTCGCAGTGATTTCTGTAAATTGTACATAATTTGCTGTGACTATTTCTTGGCATTAAAAATACTTATTCTTAATGTGAAAACATGGTCACAGCTTATTATGTACAATTTCGGAAATCACTGAGAATTACTAATATCTTGTAGGTAAGTATAAAATTGAATGCAGAAAAAGTATTTATCAGAAAAAATTATTATAAACAATTATTAAAAAAACAATTCGTTTATCGATCAAAAATATTAATCACATTTTATATCACTGATAAATACTTTTTTGCCACAAAAGTAGTCAAAAAGTACTCAACAGTGGTTATACAAATATTTTGTTAGAAAAAATTAATAATAAAAATATTTGCTTATGGTTAAAAAACATATTACACATTTTTAATCAATTACGATGACTTTTTGCCACAAAAATGCTAAAAAATGGCCAAAAAGTAATCATAAGTAGGGATATCAAGCTTTTTTTATAAACAATGACTTATTTATCAATGTGAAAACACGTATTATGCATGATAAATGAATCACGGTACACTCAGGTGCCTCTATGCATGAAGAGTGCACTTTCCAAGGTCATATCCACAGGAAATGAGGTATTTTCCAAAAACCCAACTTCTTCGATTTTAGTCAAAAATTCAACAACAAAAAAATGAAATCTTTGAGACCTTACAATTCCCAAAATAATAGGTCTAAAAGATTTTATTTTTTTAGATATACGCAGATTTTTGTAGACTCTATTTCATCCTCTGACACAATCAACGTAAACTGAACTTGACAGGATTTATTTGGAAATAATTTCAGAATTTTTTTTCCTTTCTTTTTTCTGTTAGACATTTTGCTCTAAAATGCAATGAGAATTTTCTGTGAACGCAAATTAAATTTGGAACTATTTTCAACCAAAAAAATGCTGTTTGGCAATTGATCTGTTCTAGCATTTTTGATATGTCAAAAAGGACCCCTTAACGAAACTTTCTCATTAAAAATATTGCAAGTAGGATTTTTTCTGGAACAAACTACCAGATGCCTGGACTATGTATAGTTTGGATGCAATGTGTACATAACGATGGTCGATGGGCAAAGTCGTATTTCCACCATTGATGTAACAAATTAACGATGTTTCGACATAGTTAACGAAAAAATGTAAGTAAAACGACGTAGAGCGCGAAATTACGCGAAATTTGCAATATTATTTCTATATCATAAATTATGTGTTTTTATTCCTTATATTTAATATGAAGTGCGAACAAAACAACTAAGGCTGGGTAAGATAACTTTATATGATGACAATATATTTAGAACTTTGCTTATAACTATAAGCGTTTACAATTAAATAATTTTAAGAGCTGCGTCTAGTCGTCCTAAAAAATTTGGGGACGCCCGAGTAAAAATGCTATGCCTTGAGTTTGATTCGTTACTTTTTAAAACAAAAATTCAGGATCTGTGGGTCTGAACAAGTATAACCCTCAAAAATTTTCTTCAACAAAATTCAAATTGTAATTTTCTAATGATCTCCTAAGCCGTTAGAAATACATAAAACAAACAACATTTTCGGTATCGTTGTCAAAAAAGTATAATGCAAATGAAAATCCGTAAATAAATTGATTGAATATACATATTGCATAAAAATATACAATACTGTTTAAGCATAATAAAAGATTAGCTTTTATGACAGTCAGCATTACCCTTTTTGCTAGAGCAGACATACAACCATAGTTATAAAGCGCTCGTCTTGGAGCCATAAATATTCGACTCAAGACATAAATATATGCTTTCAAGACGAGAAGCTATTATCGTACCAATATACAAGAGAAAGGGAGATAAAAGTGAGTGCAATAATTACAGAGGGATTAGCTTATTAAGCACCGTAAGTAAAATATATTC
>NC_046660.1:98233245-98251124 GCF_010883055.1 Belonocnema kinseyi | reverse complement strand
GAAAAAGATAAGAGTAAAATTAACGCAATTGACATGAGATTCATGCGCATAATAAGCGGGAAAACCCTAATGGACAAAGTAAGTAACGAGATAATTCTAAAAAAACTGTGGTGCAGAAGAGACGCTAGTAGACACATAGGAAAGAAATCGGTTAAGATGGTTCGGACATGTTGAGAGAATGCCAAATGAACGACTAACGAAACAAGTGTATCAAGGTAAAGTAAATGGCAGCGTGCCCAGAGGTAGACCGCGTGAAGAATGGTTAGAATGTGTGAATGAGACCCTACTTAGAAGAGACATAAGAAGTCACAGAAACACGAGAGCCTGCATGAAAAAATGCATGGACATAAAAGAGCTAGAGAAGTATGCCAGGACAGGAAAGTATGGCGAAAAATAGTTAATAAAAAGAGTGTCAGTAGAGTGAATGACGCCTGAAACAAAGACCTTGGCTATTAATGGACCCAAGTGGGGAACCTTACATAACGACTTCGTGAGGTTCTTCACTTGGGGTGATTGCTAGAGAGATTGATCAGCAACCTGGGTCGGAGCAGTGTTGTGGAACGAACGTGTTATTTACTTAAATAGCTCGAGAATTCTGGATCAATCTGAAAAATCTCTATCCCTTTCACACACTACTCATTTCCCCTGCCGAGTGAGTCACGCCTACCCCGAAAGGGAAATGGCTTAATGGTGTAATAATAATAATAAAGACATGACATAGAAACTCTTTTCTGAGCCATAAATTGAAGTCTGGTTCAGTCTCAAACTTGAGACATGCTGAAGTCGAACTCTTCGATTTCAGCATGTCTACCCTATTTAAAATGACGGATAGAACCCAGATATGAACCGGATGGAAGTTGGTTCTTATCTGGCGCTATTTGAATTAGACCCCGGTTTATACACGGTCCTTGATCGGATTCTATCTAGATTGATATTTTTATTTCCGGCTTCTATATGGCTCTCATTCGGGACCGTCAAGATTTGTCTCCGGTTTGTAGTCGGGATTGGACCTGGTTTATACTCGGCACTTATCTGGGTTCTATTAGGGATCAGATAACATCTACCGGATTTCCACATGGGTATTATACACGGAAAGAATATCCATTTGATTTTATAGAACTAATCCTATAGTAGAGGAAGCGATGGGTAGTTTAATAAAAGTTAAAATAGTCTTTGTTTTACATTGCGTTGAACTATGCAACGGAATGTGTTAAAAAGTTCTATGAAAGTTAAAGGCCGCTGTGACGTATTATCTATTAAAAGGCAGGTCACGAAAAGCGTAAAATAGTTTTATAAAATCTAAAATTCTAGCTTGAATACAGTCTATATCGAAGAAGTCTTCAAACTATAGAGAACAGTTCTATAAAATGATAACCGATTTTTCGCCGCAAAAAAATTAATCTTTTGTATTTTTATATTATTACTATTATACTCTAATATTTGTTCATATGATTAGGCTAACCTGGCTTGAAGTATATAAAAAATCTGAAATATAACTTACAGCTGCGCAGGGCCGTCTGAAAATTTTTGTAACCTATTCTATAAAAAATATCGTTACGCTTATAATAATATATGTACTAAGATTTTAGATTTTAGAAATATTAAAAATTATTGATGAATATTGTATGCGATTAAACAAGATTTAAACTAAATTCAAAAATATTTCAAGATATTGTGAAAGATTTAAAAAAATCAATATATATTTTAAGAAATTGAATAATTTTCAAAAGATTTCTAAAAATTTCCGAAGATTTCAACAGATTTAACAGAATTTGAAGAATTCAAGAACATTATTCATATTTTAAAATTACTTTAAAATCTTAAAAATCATTTAAATTCTACCTACATTAAAAATATCTTGAACTCGTTTCAATATTTTGAAATCTTTTGGAATTCGATTATAAACTTAAAAATATTTTAAATCAAATAACTCCTGTTATATCCCTTGAAATTCCTGAAAATCTCTTCAAATACACAAAAATATTTTTAAATTACATGAAAATCTTTAAACTCTTTTGAATTTTTAAAAAATAATTTAAAATGCTTTGTAATATTTTTAATTCCTTTACCGACTTTTTAGACGATATGAAGTCCATTGAGATGCCACAAAATCTCTTAAAATCAATAAAAATCTCTTGATCTTATAAAAAATAATTGAAAGTCGTAAAAATCTCTTGAAAATTCTTGTTACTTTTTGGAATACTTCTAAAATCTTTTTAAATTCTTATAAATTACTTGAAATCTTTTTAAATTCATTTATAAACTTTAATCTCTTTAATTTGAAGAAGAATTTCAAGTTTCGGGGGTTGCCTTCAAAAGCCTTGGAATGATTTCGAGAGGACAGAAACGTAAACAGTAAGGGCCAGCTGTCTCGTTTCCAACTGTAATATATATCTATATATATATATATGAGGTCGCAACCGCTCTCGCCCTTCTCCCCTAAGAAACTGCTCGAGCCACCAGTTCTAGGAAGGCTGAGAACGGGGTGACGGAAAACGAGAGTTTGGTGTAATTTGAAATCTTTAAAAACTTGTAGAGCGCAAAAGAAAAGTGAGGAATATGTCAGAATATTTGTGAATATTTAGGAATATTTCTAAATATTTTGGAATATCAACGATATTTGAGATTATAAAGAATATCAAGAATACCAGAAACATCTAGGAATATTGAAAGAATACGTGTATGAGGATATTTAGTTAATGTATCAGGAATATTGGAGTAATCGACGATTATATTAGGAACGCAAACATATGCACCCCTTTGGTATCAGTTTCTATTGGAAACCTATCCGGATTATATGTGGGTCAGCCAAGAATAAACAAATTAATTCATCTTTAGTGAGAATTTTATAGAAATATGTACAATATTTCGAAGATAAATAATATCAACTAATAAGAGAAGTAACATGTAAAGATAATTAAGGAATTTGTCATTAATCTACTTTAGTAAACATTTTTATTAAATATCAGTTTTATTTCACTATTTGTTTTAATACACTGTTTCTAACTGTTCACTAAATTTTTAGTCACATATGACTAATAATAAGTCGACTTTTTTGACTAAACTAAATTATTTCCTTGTATGTGTGACTATCCAGATCGTTGGAGTCAGAGATTGTATTAAAAAGCTGAAAACTTTACAAGTGGCCAGGTACCTTAGAGAGACCAGATAGGAACCTGGTAGAAAAGTATATCCTTATTTTAATTTCTAGTTATCTTTGCCAGATAGGAACCTGGTTGGACCGAGTAGCCGGTACACTATAACTTAACAATTCACCAGTGGCCGGTATGTAACCGGTTCCTTTCCGGTTCAATTGGATTTCAACTTGTCATTTGAAGCAGGCTAGTTTGGAGGAAATTCAAGTCGAAACCAAGTCGAACAATTTTTCCTGAAAAGCATACGACAAATACTTGACTATCAATCTCGAATTTCGGGACAACGAGACACTTCGAATTTTAAAATAAAAACTGTAAGTAATTGAATAAATTCCAGTGTAAAGTCTCTGATATTAAATAACCTGTAAATGAGAATAAATATTAAAAAATGTACAGTTTTAAAGTCTTGTAGACTATAAAAATTAAGAAATTAAAATTCTTAGGCTTACTAATTTTAATAATTTCACTACTTGTATTTAAAACTGACAATTAATTAATTAAACAGCTTCAAAATAAACAGTTTTTAAGTTTAGGACGTTTTAAGCGCATGTGATACTTACAGTTTCAGTTTAAAAACTGAATTTGGAGATGCTATAAAATATCATAACGGACGTCCCCGGACTCATTTTTGAGGGATAATAACAAAAAAAAATTATTGAGCTAAATAAAAATTGTATGCATATGCATTATTTTGAGGTTACGTCGTTTGTCATCTCTGCCTTTCCGATAATCTGGAAATTATTTATGAAATACACTTTTTTGATTGGCTGCAAACAAGGTTAGTTCCGGGAGATTAGTTACTATGCTTATTCGTAAGTCCTAAGTTTTCGTCCAAAAATATTGTGTAATTTGGAAATAACCCTCGGGTGAATTGTAACACACATAACCTCGAAATATACGCGCACGTTGTTAGCAATATCAAAATTTTTTTGATAAAAAAACACAAAAAAAGTGTGTGGGGACGTCCGTTAGTATGTTCGCTATCATTTCCTAGATTTTGAAGGCAAAATATTTCTTATCCTAGGAAAAAAATCAGGGAAATCTTAACACTGAAAAATCGATACTATTTTCTAAGCGCTATGCAAATTAATCACATTTTGCTAAATTAAAACTTTTTTGAATTAACCTACAAAAAAAGTGTGTGGGGATGTCCGTTAGCATGTTCGCTATCATTTCCCAAATTTTTAAAACAAAATATTTATTATTCTAGAAAAAAAGCCGGGGGAATCTAAAACTGGTAAAATCGACAGTTTTCTAAGTATCACATGCCCTTAAATAAAAACAATTGAATTACTAAAAAATGATATAATATCAAATTTAAAGCCTTTTAAACTAATAATTTACAGCTTTAAAAAATTGTAATAAAAAATTTGAAATTATTTTTTTCCCCTGATTTCCTGAAAATCTCTGGATTTCTTGAATTCTTGAGTTCTCATCATGTTCTCTAAACTCCTTGATTTTTCTGAATTCTTTGAAATCTGCAAATATTGTGGATTCTTAAATTTCCTTGAATGCGTTAAAAGATCTAAAACCACTAAAATTCTGTACATTCAATGAAACTTGGATTTTCAGAATTACTTAAAATCTTTCAATTCCTTTAATTCGGAGTTGTCAGTATTTCTGAAATATTTTGAAATCCTTGCATACTCTGCATTCCTTAAATAATATATAATAATAATAATTCTCTTACATTTCCTGGATTCCTCGAATATCGAAATTGCTTGCATTATATGAATTCCCTGACTTCTGTGAATTTATAGGGGTTTATAAAAATTAAAGAGCATTTAAAAAATTTAAAATAATAAAAAATCATTGAAAACTGAACATTTTGTAGGTAGTTGTTTAATTTCTCATGACTCTTTGCATATTAATCAGAGAAAAAATATGAACATTTGGCTTGATTATTAGGAATGCATAGTGTCTTGCACGCTGTAGCGCGCGTATAATAAAATAAGTCAATAATAATATTCAAACACAAAATTTTGTTTTCCTTCCCAATTGGAACGGAGGTGGGGGCAGGGGCAATAATTTGTCACATGACCCATAGGGTGCTCCCCATCCTGGGGAGGGGTGTGGGTCCCCAGACCATCAGGGTAAGTCACGACGGAGATAGAGTGGGTCAATCATGACTATTTTTAGCTTCACGAGATTTGCGGACGGCCTGTAAGTCGAGGGTGAAAGTCCGAAAATGACAAAAAAATGTTTTCATCCCACTTTTTCTTATGTGTAATTTTAAAAAGAATAAAATGGATTTTTTTGGAAATGGTGAAAAAAAAAGTTTAATGCGTACATTTTAACTAATATTTTTCAAACATTATAAATACTATAACTTAAATCGAAAACTGTGATTTAAACTTCTGAGGAATTACAGCCATAAATTGTAACTGAATTTTTTTGGATTTGATTTTAAAGAAAGTTCTCAAAGCACCTACGGCTTTGACGATTACATTCTCATTACGAAACTCGCGCTTCATGCCCGATAATTCGTGTCCACTTGAAAAACTTCATCAAGATAATTTGTCAATCTTGTTAAAATCTACTAAAAACAACGTTTTAAACTTATGGATCTCTTAAAAAATCAAAATTTTTGAAAATAATCCAACTTTTGTAATTCTTGTCTGATTAAAACAATTTCATGATAATAGTTTCGAAAAACATGTATTTTACATCTAGCAGAAATTTGAATTGATATTTCTTAACCTATTAAACAAAATTTTTATTCCTTTTTTGGAAAGTTTTTAAAATGTCGAAAAGCATATCACTTTTTGAAGTTTTATCAAATTTAAAAATGTCATTAGGATGATTTGCAATTATTTTTGACGCGTATCAGAAAATTTCTAAAAGTCATAAAAAATTGTTATTCAAATTTGGAAAAGCTCAAACCTTTTGAATTTTTGTCTAATCGAAAAAATTAATTGACATAGTTTCTAAATATTTTTGATATTTAGTATTGAATTCAAATTGAATTGTCTAATCTTTTAGAAAATAATTATTTTTCTGAGTATTTTGAAAATTTTCAAAAGTATAAAACTTTTCCAATTTTCATCGAAATTAAAAATTTTATTTGGATAATTTGCAAGCATTCTAGCCATCTATAAGAAACTTCGACAATAAATTTTAAATTTGAAAAAAAAAATGTTGTCAAATTTTGAAAATGCTTTAAATTTTTTTATTTTGGTTGGAAATATCTGCTTAACGCACCTATTCTTCAGTTTGGGAATTTTAAAAACTCTTTCAAAGGCCGACTTGATTGGGCGAAGCCTTCAAAAGTTAGCGAGGCTACAACGTTCAGGTAACCATACATATAGAAATACATACAGGCATACAGACAGGCATACAGACATACAAACAGACACCGATAAAATGGTATGATTTTCGGATTCTGTGAGTGCCGAAACGTAAAGATCCGTTAAAAACGAGAGATCGAAAATTTGGGCGATTACATTACACTCTCATGAATGAGAATGTAAAAAATTTTTTATGTAGGAATACGAAAGTCAAAAAATGGTAGTTTTTTCAAAATGTTAGATAACAATATATTTCGAATAATAGCATTCATCAGTTAATTGTTTTTTTTTTCACAAAAAAAATGCTAGGAAAAACTTGATAAAAGCAATAAAATATTAAATATGTAAAGAATATATCGTTTAAGCGTTTAAACTTTTGAGAAATTCAAATTTCCCGGATGAGGACTGATCCAACATGGCGGAAAAAGCGTGGAGCAGACGCCAAAAGTTCGACGGCGTCCCAAGAAAACTGTTTGGCATTGCGGTTAAGGGACATATTTACTAATATTATTTCAATTATTTGAGTCGGTTTGCTTAACTTAGTGGAAATAATGCCGGATTTTAAATTTCCCTGACCTCTCAAACTTATTTACGAAGTTTTGTGAATGAACAAAAAGAAGAAATCAGTTGCTAAACTGACTGAAGTTAGTTCCATTTTGGAGTAATCAAAGGACTCCCGTTTCAGATCAAAATGTCTCAAGAGGACGATGTGGGATTTTTGTACAAAACTATGAGTAAGTAGTCATAATATCTAAGCCTAAAAGTATAAAAAAATATAGAGTCTTCAAAAATTTCTATCAGAATAATTGTTCTCTTAAAGTAAGCTGAAAATTATTGAATTTTCGGACAAGGATTTAGGGATAATGTGTATAAGTCGCCCTAACATTTTACATACATTTCGAAGCGATACACTAAAGTAAATGAAGGTGAAAATTAAATTAATTTTTATATTGCATTGATTAATTCTATAAAAATAATTATTAGTTTTCATTATCTCTAAATTGAGTTAGGAGTTTCAGTTATTGAAACGAATTTAATTTTATAATGATGTTTCAAAGTAATGGAAAATCGACATTTATATAGTTTATTTATTAATTTATATGCGAGAGAGTGACAAACAATGATTTTAAACGTTTAATATTAAAAATTAATAATATTTTATTTTTCAAATTTAAAATTTGTTTATCTATAGTCACTGTTTCGCGGGTGTTGTATCCAATATGGTCGAGTTTTTATCAGTTTTTTACGTACTGTTTACATTGTTTTACAATTCTAGTGATGTTGTGAATTCACATTTACACTCTTAGTGTTAAAACGCATTTAGACAATGGACGGATGTTCAAATCGGCGAAGCTTAAAATCTCGGAATGATTTTAAGCCATATTGAAAGAGTCAATAGAGAGATATAGAACTATTCCTTTTGTTTTAAGTGCAAACAAGTGTATAAAACGCTTTTTTTATCAGTTTGTGTTATTTTTAAATTACTATTGATCAACCATGAGTACATGTACGTATAAACTTAAAATATGGTACGCTAACATAACCTCAAAATATAGAATTTGTAAAGGTTTTTTTTGTATGTTTAATTTATCTTATTTAGTATAGCACTATTACATCCATTGTGTAAATACTTTGCTTGTAGTTCTTTATTATTTCATTTTAAGTTTATTTAAAATAACGAGATATTGTTAACAATGTTATAATAATTGAAGATTGAGCACTTATGAAAATTTATGATTAACTTAATTTTTAATTATATAACTTCACTTCACAGAAAAAATTGATATCTTGTTTAATTTGGGTCAAATGATAAGTTGTATTACTTTGCCAAATGTGTATACGTACATTCGTGTTAAAAAAGAGAATGTTTAATCAGTTTCTTGTGTGTTATGTGTGCTATGCCGGCGAATTAAAAAAAAAATTATTTAGTACAAAAAAGAATGAAAGAATGTTTTTTCCATATTTGCAGACAAAGTTAACATTTAGGTCATATTACGTTTTGACCATTTCAAATATAAAGAAATTATTAAACATTCCGTTTCTTTTCTTGAAGATGTTCAAAATGTAGTTCAATTGGATTCGGTGTTGAAATCTTAAAAATCTAATTTACTCTATTTAGAAGGCTTCCAGTTTGAAATTGTAGAATATTGAACACTTGGATTTGTACAATTTTGAATTAAAATTTTGGAATTCCACTATGAACCTATTAATTTAAATTGGGGTTCAGATTTGAATCAATCTCTTGAGATGTGAACATCTTAAATAATCTAAGACTTGCGGTTAAAATTGAAAAGTATCTAAAAAAGTCTTTTCAACAGTTGAGAGGGACCCAAAAAAGCGCCGGGTCAAACCAGTTGAATCCGCACAGCAGTCATTACTTGACTTTGACCTGGGTGAAAGTTCAGACGACAGTGACTTCAGAATAGAGGATCATTGTGAAGAATCAGACGACGATTCTGTAGATTCTAATGAAGCTGGGAAAGGTAATTTGGTCTCCATTTTCTAGCTCCAAGCAATTCTTCATCTTTTACCGAATTTTTCCTAAATTTTTTTGGCTTAGTAGAAGAAGAAGATGATGATTCGGAAGATTCAGATGATTCCACGGAGGACCCGGTGTTGGGAGAAACAAATGCCGGGATGACTGTGGGACATGTAATAGAGAAAGCTCGCGAACAGGCGTCGAAAGGAGGCCCCATTGACGAAAAATTGGCTAAAATGCTCATCTGCTGTGGCTGCCTTGGTGACCGAAGCGATGATATTAATGAAATCGTAGAATGCGATGGTTGCGGAATAACCGTTCACGAAGGTGAGGGTTTACATCAAACTTTTCAATTTCAGTTTGAAATAAGTTCGAAAAGGCCATTTTTTGTCAAATAAAGTTCTGGTTTTTCGATATATTTTTATAAAAATGTAAAACTTTCAGAAAAATCTTAACATATCTCTGGTTTATTTCTTTAGGTTGTTACGGCGTATCAGATGTGGAAAGTTTCTCTAGTACAGATTCCCTGTCGCAATCAGCGCCTTGGTTTTGTGAGGCTTGTAGCGCAGGAATTGACGATCCCTCGTGCGAATTGTGTCCAAACAAAGGCGGAATTTTTAAAGAAACGGACGTTGGCAAGTGGGTCCACTTAGTCTGTGCTTTGTACGTCCCTGGAGTTGCTTTTGGAGAGGTTAGTCGAATTTTTAGGCCAAGTTTTTTTTTTTTTTGGACTAACAGACAGACGAGTAGATAAAACCACCCTACAGCAGATAGGGAGAACTTTAACTGCATCAGTTTCCAAAAATAAATTAAGATTAGCATTTCTAAATAAAGTCTACATATTGAATTGAATATTCTTATATAACAGAATACAGAGTGGATTTTCTATTTCGAATTTTCATTTTCAGCCGTAAATTTTTTATTTAAAGGATTTTAAAATTCAGTTTGAAAGACTGAAATAATTTAAAATTAGCAATGTTTGAAATCGACAATTTTTGATAAAGAGCCCTTTTTAGTTGATCATGTATGAATATAAATTATAATGCTTTTTGAAATGAACTATACATTCAGGATTAACGTGTGAATAATAATTTATTCTAAAAGACGATTCAGAATCAGTTCAAAATTTAAGAATTTCCCGATTTTAATGTTGAAAAATAAACTGTTTCAATTGGGAAATCTTGGTAGCGAAACAAATTTAGACGACCGATTGAAATTTTACAAACCATTTTTTATTTTAAAATAACTTCAAAATATTATATTCATAATTAAAGGCTTGTATTAAATTTAAAATATTGTTTTAGCCTAAAATTCGAAATTTTTTTAATTAAGAAAAATAACAATTGTTTAATATTTAGAAATATTTGAGTGTTCATGTGCAATTAGTAGTTATAAATCAAATATTCTGAACTAAACAAAAAACTATAATTTTCACGTTAAAATTTTAATTTTTCTATTTGGAAAAATTTAATTTACAAGTAAAATTGTGCAAATGAATCTGGGGATTTTAAGGAAATATTTTTTATTTTGTAGGATTAAAAAAAAAATTTGAAGACTTCAAATTATTTTAAAAGAAGTTCCAAAGTTCTGAAAAAAATTTTAAATAATTAAAAATTTGAATAAATGTAAAACAAAGTAGAGTTGTTTCGAGAAATTTTAAATAAATTTTTGGAAGCTCTTTAAGGATTTTTAAACTAAATAAAATGAACATAATTTAAGAATTGTTCAGCTTATAACAAAATGTAATCGCTCAGTTTTTAATATTTCTAGTTTACGATTACTTAAAATGGTTTGCAGCTCAGTTTTTATTTCTTCAAATGGAAAATTTGTTTACCTTTAGATATCTTTAAAATTAAAGAAATTTAGTAAATGAGATTAAAATCAAATCAAATTCCTAAAAATAAAACCAATAATCAAACGCCCAAATTTGGGTAATCACCATAAAACGTTCCTATTGAAATTTGAAAAAAAAGATAACAACTTTTTCTTAAGAAATAAAATAATTTCTTTTTTGCACAAAAATAAAAAAGAGGCAAGAAAAATGGGAACACAACGAACCAAATCCCGTTGCTTCTCTTTTTTATTTGTATTATTATCAAATCATTAAAAAATAATCATAAAAATAAAAGAGATGAAAAAAAGAGAAGGAAGAGGATTTGGTTGGCTGCCTTCTTATTTTTCTTTCCTCTATTTTATTTTTGTCCAAAAAATAAATTCTTTTCTTTTTTAGGAAAAAGTTGTTATCTATTTTCAAATTTCAATAGAAATATTTTATGGTGGTTGTCTAAATTTGTTTGTTTGATTCTTGGTTTTATTTTCAGGAATTCTGCTAATTAATGATATCTTTTCCAAGTGACGCCTTAACACAACTAAACTTTCTGGGCTTTTTAATAGCTACAAATTTACACTTTTTCGGTTTCTTATTTACAAAAACATAAATTAAAAAACTTCACGATTCAAAATAAACTAAAAATTTTACTTAAAACAACTGCAATTTTTTGATTACCTACTTTTAGCTTTCTACTGTTGGAAAATGTAATTTCGAATAAAAATGTCATAAAATATTTATAAATAATAAAGAAAGAACTATTTGTATCAATAAATTCTGTTCATCAAACATTAACCATTCTTGACCCAATTTGTCCGTTTTTGTCCGTCAACTTTAAGCACAGGCCACTTTGTTAATTATGCTGGAAAAGATCTGGAAATTGATTGGCGGATATTGTCAAGTGTTTTCTTCCAGAAGCTGACGCGAAAATTTCGAAAAAACCACCCCTTCCCACCCTATTTTTTAATTTTAAAAAAGAATCAAGGGGTTGCACAGCCACTCCTAAAATAACATTTTCTACGAAAAACCGCTATTATACGGATTTTTCTGAAAATAAAAAAAAACATTTTTTATAAAAAAAGAAAAAAGGAATGTAAAATTTTTTAAATTCAAAAAAGCGTTCTTTATAAACGTCTACTTCCATACGGTAAGAACTGGGAACATTTTTATTGAAGACATGGCTAAAGACTTTCCATACGCAAGCACATACAAAAGTTTTGAACATGTTTATCAAAAAATCATTAAAATAAAATTCTACGTGAATAAAACTCTACAGATTTTCAAAATTTCAACCTAACTCAACTTTTATTGATTTTTAGAACTAAATTTATTTGCAATTTTTTGTCATTGAAAATAGTATTTTTGAAAAACTGTCGATTTTCACCCTTTTGTGCTATTTTATCAGTTGGTAACGAAATGTTACCTTAGATAAAAAAAAATCTATTATTTCTGATATATTTTCCCCCACTTATACCTGTTTTCAAAGCTGAAACAAATTTTTTCAGATCAATCCATATAATAGCGGTATTTCGTAACTTTGTTATTTTACGGGTGGCCGCACAACCCCTTAATGATGAAAAATGAATTTTCTGTCTATAACTTTATTCTTTGGACATTTTGAGTCGGAGTTTTTGTGATTTCAGCTATTGCCAAGACCTCTAACGCATCGAAAATGCGATTTAAAAAAAATTACCTTAAAAAATCACGTTTCTTTTTTCAAATTGAAAAATATGGGAAGGGGTGATTTTTTCGAAATTTTCGGGTCAGATTCTGAAAGAGCACACTTGAAAATGCCGCCAAGAAATTTTCAGATCTTTTCCAGCATAATTAACAAAGTTGCCCGTGCTTAAATTTGACAGACAAATTGGGTCAATAAGGGTTAAACTTTGATTCTAATGTATAAACATGCCACAAAAAGATTACATTTTGGTAAAAAGTATAAATAATGAAGTGGCAAATTTTTTTTAGGTTAAAATTGAATTTGTTGCTTTCACACACTAATTAATTATAATAATTTAATGAAACTTCGTCAGAGAATATAGCATCCTTGCTGAAATGTTATAATAACAAAAATAATAGAACTAGGGGTTCAAAAAAACACAAAGTCTTAATAATTATTTTAGTACTTCGCGGCAAATTTTTTACAATTAAATAATTGAAGCGTGCTCTGCAACAGTGAATTGTGGCTTTTTGTCATGAGGGTAATCTAATATGTGAATATCTGAATATTCAGTAATTGAAATACTTAAAAAGCCCTTCACATTCCGCGGTAGAAATAATTTCTATGAATTTGCACGAAGATATTCATAAAGTTAGGTGAAAATTTCTCCGAACTTTTACGAAAATATCTATGAATATTATTTTTTCATTATTATTCATTATTATTCATACTTTTCTGCATAATGGGGTATACTCTGAGGAATTAATATTTGGTAGGAAGGATTGCGGCGTAATTTATTGTAGTATTTCCTAAATCTATTTTATTCACGTAGTACATGAAAAGCTCTTTAAACATCCAACTGAACTGTTTTTGATTTTACATCGTCTTAAATTTTGCAAATATTGATGCTGAATACTCTCGAAAAAGTTGTTTCGAAAAATTACAGCATTCTATGGAGGTGACATTTTCATATAAAACTGTAGAAAATGATCGATTTTGGAGTCGTAGATGTTTCCATTGTTTTCTTAGCAAATCTTATTCCTAATTCTTTGAAGGCATTTATAATTTTATTTAAGAAACTACAAACATATCTTTTCAAATTGCAAAATTTCGTTATTCCTGGTTATTCATTCAAAAATAAATTTAGACCAAAGAGACTAAATTGAAACCAAATAGCCCTCACAAAAAAAAATTTTTTTCTACTTGTGCTCTTCTTCATATCGTATTCTATCAAACCAATTGACATCAAATTTTATCTAGAAGTCAGTAGCAAGATATTCTTGATACGTATTGCTGAAATATTTTTATGTCTTTATTAGGTTTTTAAATTTAACATATTTAGCGTACAAAGTAAAAATACAAATATTACGTAAATGGTAAAATTTCAAAAACTGTTCAGGGTATCGACAATTTTCGCAATAATTATCGAGAATATGTTGCTATAGACTTTTCGATAAAATTTTATATAAATTAGTGAAATAGATTAGGCTGCAGAGGTGAACACAGGTACAACATTGAATTGGTTTAAAATCATTTAACAATAATGTATTTTTATGAAATCTTTTTGCCCAAAATAAAGAATTTTTTTAATTCCCTAGAAATTTGTGACAACCAGTTCTAATCTCTGTATCCTGATTTATTGCAGTGATTGGTACAAAATTTTAACGAGAAGTCAGTAGTAACAGATTCTCGATACTCATTTAAAGAATTGGCGATACATATCTTGAAAATTTTAAAAAAATGTTACGTATTCAGTGCAAAAAAAGAAAATTTAGGGATGAGATACCTAAATGGTAAAATTTTAAAAACTACTCGGGAATATGTTACTTTTTCCCTATAGTTTCACCTAGAAATCTATGACAACCTGTTTTTTATATGTATTTAAGAAAAATATTCTTTCTAGAATAGTTTTTAAGGTATAAAAAATAAAATAATTATCCGATCATTATTTAATTATTCTAAAGCAGGGTGTCTAGTGACCTTGAAAACCTTTAAAACCTGAAAGTCTCCTTGAATTTTGTTTAAACCTTGAAAACCTGGAAATCTCCTTAATTTTTTCACGAAAATCTTCAATTTGAATTATTATTTTTTCTTTTTTCTTTTAAAACAGTAATTTTATAGAAATGCAAAAAGTAATTTAAATCTGTTAGCCTCTTATGAAAGAAACATCTCGTTTAGAACAAATCTTTCTTCTGAAAATGTTTGTATTCGTCAAGATATAATTTATCTTTTGTTTATTACAGAATAAATAAAGATATTTCAAGGCACTTTTTGTTGAGGTGTTCAACTTATAAATTATAAAAATTAATAGTTGAAAATTTCGATGTTAAATTGTTAATACAGTTTCAGAATTGGAAAAAGGGGTACAATACACCAGATTTCAAATAATTCAATGATTTCAACGAATACAACAGATTTTCCCAACAAAGATTTAAGAAAGATTTTATAAACATTTGAAAATATTTCACAAATATTTCAAGGATTTCAAATATTCAAAAAAGGCGTGCACACTACATTAAAAAGTTTTCACAAAAATTGCCCAAAGATTTCGAACATTTCATAAAGATTTGGAACATTTCACGAATATTTCGAACATTTCACAAAGATTTTAAGACTTTCAAAAGAGTTTAAATGTTTAAAAGAGGGTATATTAAACCACATTTCTAAGATTTCAAAGATTTTAAACAATTTCAAAATTATTTAGAAGATATCAAAAGATTTCACTAAGATTTTTAATAATTTCAATAATTCTAACGAATTCCCAAAGTTTTCAAACATTTCGCTAAGATTTCGAACATTGCACAAATATTTTAAAACTTTCAAACGATTTCAAAACATTTCAAACATTTTAAATAGCTTTAAAATTTTTTATGAGATGTCAAAAGATTTCACAAAAGTTTCAAAGATTTCTTAAAACATAAAGATTTCAAAACAGTACGAGAATGTCCAAGATTTCAACAAGGGCACAGTACACCAGATTTCAAGGATTTCAAACCATTTCAAGGATTTTAAACGATTTAAAAATGTTTGATAAGATTTCAAACGATTACAAAAGATTTCTCAAATATTTTAAAGAATTCTTAATGATTTCAAAACATTTCAAGAATTTCAAAGATTCCAACAAGGGAATATGGTACACCATATTTCAAAGATTTCAAAACATTTAAAAGATTTTTAATGATTTCAAAAGGTTTCAACAAATTTGAGAGGATTTGAAAAAGTTTTAATAATTTCAAACGAACAGAAAAGATTTTACGAACAAAGATTAAAGAGACATTTTTTTAATATTTCAAAGATTTTATAAAGATTTCACAAAGTTTTTGTAGATTTCTTAGCTTTCAAGGACTTAAAAGATTTCAACAAGGGTACAGTACACCAGATTTCAAAGATCTAAAAATACTTCAAATATTTTAAACGATATCAAATTTTTTTATAAGATTTCTAAAGATTTTAAATATTCCAGTGATTTTAAATGATTACAACAGAATTGATCAGGATTTCAAAATAATTTCAAAATATTTCAAAGATTTTAAGCGATTTCAAAGGTCTTCAACACATTAGAGAAAATTTAAAGACTTCAATGATTTTAAACACAAGCAAAAGATTTCGCAAACGAAGATTAAAAAAAGAGTTTACAAAGAGTTCAAGAATTTTAAAGATTTTACAAAAGCTTTGAAAAATGCCAAAAGATTTCTCAAAGATTTCACCGAAATTTCAAGCTTTCACTAAGGTTTGCAATACTTCACAAAGATTTCAAAAACATTACAAAGATTTAAAAATATTCCTAAAGATTTAACAAAGACGACTCATATTCGCAAAAAATTAAGAATTTGTTTATTTACGATTCGGCTTTGTTTAGAAATTTTTGGCCAATAAAAAATGAAATGGCTCATTTTTTACATGTATGACAAAAGTTTATTTCATTATTTGATGTAAAAAAGGAGGCCTGGAAATTTTTGATTTCTTGAACTGGAAAACCTGGAAAAGACCTTGAATTTCATTCCTAAGAATCGCTAGACACCCTGTAAAGGAAAAATATGTTTAAAAAAATAAAATATATTTCTATAGAATTTTATAGAAAATGAAGTATTGTTACGTTTGATGCATCTGCCACCCTTTGCATTTTAAATTTAAATTGAAAAATCCAATCCAAATTTTGATTGAATAATATAGTACCATTGAATTGAAGTAAAGAGTAATTAGTTTGATTAATTAGATTTTTATAAAACTAGGAATTTAATTATAATTAAATTAATTTACCTTACCTGTACTATTATATTTAAATTACATAAAAAAATTTATGAAATCCCATTAAAAACATCTGCGATTCATAAACTGCCACGTGCTACATTATTTTTGTGAAATTAATGTTGGTGAAGTAATTTGGGAAAAAATATCTATAATAAAATATTTTAATATACTTGTTGTATAAAGTATTCTATACAAATTGTTAAAATAAAATTTATAAACCCGTATTAGACATGATAAAACTTTGGCGGTGTTGAATGTTATGAGGCAAAATCACCTCGATCAAAAATCGATGGTATAATATAATCCCGCCAAGTTGTATAACGTTTACAATGGCTATTTAAAATTTCTATCGGTTACCTGGTAGAAAAAGTTTCTCAATATATTTTTTTATATATATTTATTTTCCCAAAATTACTTGCCCAACTTTTATTTCACAAATTCATGTAGTTGTGTAGCTGTACTTGGCAAATTTCTTAAATTGCAGATGTTTTTTGTAGAAATTCGTAAAAAATTAAACCTTAGTTGTGAATGGATTTTCCTATTTTTTCCTAGAAAATTGTAGCTTTTCATATTCTATATAGAAACTTGTGATTTTCTAAAAGCAAACTATGAAAAACTATTAGATCTTCTAGATTTTTTTGTAGAATTATATAAAAAAAGTGTAATTATTTATAAGTTTTTGTAGAAATTTGTAATTTTCTACAAACACGAGAACTTTTGAAAAAATTAATCTATTAGATTGGCCTCTGGTACACTCTTTTAGTGTCCTAAGCTAAATGTCAAGTTCGTTAACCAATCATTTTTTATATAAAATTCAAAACGTAAGCGCATTTTTTATATTTTTGAGACTACTTTTTTAAATATTAAAAAACTTTCTGTGCGGATTTTTATAGTATTCAAAAATTTGAGCAATTTATCCTGATGACTTTTTTCATAAAACCAAAAATTACCAGAGTTAAAGCATTGGCAAAATTCCAAAAAACACACGAAAATTAATCTTTTAAGTCAAATAATGGACGATATGAAAAAAAGCAAGAGAAGAAAAATGTTGATTTCTAAATGCCCTACAAGATTATGATAACAACTTTTTTTAATTTTCTTGAAAAATAAAAAATTCAAATTTTGACAGCATAAAAAATAATGGAAAATCCAAAAATTACATTTTTTCATGCAACAGTTTCACAATATTTCAAAAATTCTCAAATATGAAAATCCATTT
>NC_046660.1:98229603-98233145 GCF_010883055.1 Belonocnema kinseyi | reverse complement strand
AGTAAGATATATATCAAGTGTTTTCTTTTTTTTCTTATTAACAACATTTCAAATTAATTGATTTAATTTTAAAAATTAAGAATTTTGATATAAGAAAAAATGCTCAGTTGGTTACATAATTATGGAAAATTTTGTATATGTTCAGTTTTCTCTGGTGAACAAAAATCAAAAATTATAAATTCAAAAACAATTTTTTTCTAAATTTAGAATTTTTTTTAATTGTGCCAACAACATTTTTTTGGTTGAGTCATCTATACACATTTGGGAAAAGATGAGTATATCTAAGCTAAATTTCTCCATCTTGAACTAACAAAACATGCCATTTTGCTTTCTCGGAGAATTTTTTTTTCGAGATTTAAGAATTTAGGAATTTTTTTCAATGTTGGACAGTTTTAAGAACAAAAGTTGTTTCCACGAAAGAAAAATAATATGTTTCTTTGCTTCAAGCTGAAGCAGTTGGAGCTTCGACATATTCAACTTTTTCCAAAAAACTGTACATTGAACTCAATCAAAAACATGTTTTTTACACATTTAAAAAAATTCTACATTGAACAATTTTTTTTGTTATAAAATTTGTTACTGTTCACTATTAAAAGTATACATACCAAAAATTGCCATAATTTGTCATCCAAAAGGTAACTTTAAAAAATTTTAATCCAAAATCCGAACAGAAGATATTAGCCGATTAAAAATTTGTTCACTTTTTCGAATGCCAACCCATAACATTTTTGCATTAGGCCGAAATAATTCGAGACAATTTTAGAATTTGCAACCCACCATATTTCCTTACAGAAACTATTTTTTTTTCAATGCATAGTACAATTAATTATACATTTCTGGAGTGTTAATTCATTTTGTTAACATCTTAGGCTTCAAAATGTATAATTTATAACATTAACGAGAAATAAATGGAAATTATGATGTTTTAATATTTTTAACATAAAAATATACTTCTGTAAAAAAGGAGATTGATTTTTTTTTCTTTTGGTCTTAAAATGTCCATACCAATACAGACTGCCCCAAACAGCCGAAGAATCGAATATGAAAAGACCCTAAAAATAAATTTGTAGAATTTTGTTTTTGTTTGAAATATTTTCAAGATGAAAGTTGAATTTTCAAAAAGATTTTTGTTTTGTATTTGGTTCTAAAATGTGCGTGGTATTATATAGTAACATAATAAGTTGTAAAATCGCAAATTGAAGGACCTTACAAATAATTTTTTAATACTTTGAGCATAAAAATCGAATTTTTGAAAAGTGTTGCGATTTTTGAAAATCTGTAAAATTTACGGGTGTTAAGCCATATTGAATTTCGGGGTTCGATTTTTTTTTTGTTATGGACATTTCTGAAATCAATAATTTGATTTTTAAAAAAAATTGTACCACAACAGCTTATGATTGTAAATCGTAAACATATTCTTATCAAATTGACAAAAAAACTAGAAAAAAAGTTGGAAAAATTTGAAAACATCTTATCTGTAGGCAAATCAGAATAAAAATTAAATAAATATATATTTTGAGGAAATTTCATAGAAAATTCATGATTATGTTTCATATATTCTAAAAGAATATTTTTGTTACTCATAAGCTGTTGGGATACGGTAAAAATAGCTTCGAAATGAGCCCAAGAACATTGAAAAATATTGATTACTTCGGAATTTATTGAACATTTAATAAAACATTGAAATTTACCCTATTTTTGCAATATCTACTTAAAAAATAGACAAATTGGCTTCACCCTGGGCTCATTTTATACAGGATTTCGAGAGAAATGGATTATTGAAAGAGAATTTGTTTAGCTCTGTAGTAATTAAAATTGAAATCATGATATTTCTGATATGCATTCTGCACATGGAGTAATAGGAAGGAAACCAAACCGTGTGTTCGAAATTTGTCGCCATTTTTCATTATTCACTCGCGCACACTTTGCCATTTGGTCTTCTTACTATTACTCAGTGACTGCCACGTATAATGAAACATAATTTAAAATAAAGAGTCATATCTACCAGCCCATAAGTTTAGTTTTTTTCGGCATCCGAGACAAGGGTGGACTCAGACACGAGAGATGGTAATGAAGATGACACGTGTCGCATTTGGCAAGAAGATGCTGATTGGTATTTCTTCTGCAAATGCCGCACTGATGTCTCAAAGTCAATTCCCCTTTGTGATTTTGATCGTGAGCTTGGCTGCTGAGAACTCTCCCCTCTCGACCAACCTCTCCGCCTTTTCCCACTGGAAGTGGGAACCCTACCCCCATTTTTAAGGCAGCTGCTGTTGGCACGCCTGGAAAATAAACAAGCAAAAATTGCAAATATCGGCTGCTTGCGAAGGGAAAATTCAGGTAGAAAAGGAAAACGAAAAAGTTAAATCTTACCAAGCGTAGGTGGCATTCGAGGCTTGGCAATGTCTGCGACGAATGGTAGAGGTTTGACATAACCCGCAGTCCTCAAGACTCTATGATACGTCTCGATTTTCTCCTTCAAAGAAACATTCATCTTGATCTGCTCCTCATTTTCTTTCATTGCTTCGTCATACTTTTTATCGAGCCTCTGCTGCTCGTTCAGTAGCTGGGAATTGATGTCGACCAGTTCTTGCAGTCTTCTTTTCATCGAAGTAACTCGTAAATTTCTATCCAAGTAGTAGCCAATAAACTCGACACTGAAAGCAGGAGGGATGTGCCATTTTTTTCGAATATCGACCAAGGCGACTAATTGCGCCTCCTGGGCTTCCAGTGCGATCGTGTCCACTCCCATCAATTCAGATTTTCGCGACAACTGCCGACAGGCAGATGCGGACGTTGTCAGTAAACGAGGCATTTTTTGAGTTGGTACTAAACGAAAGAAAGAAAAACAGTAAGTACATCTCCTGAATACTCACTAATTTATCAACGAAAGCTGAATCATTTGCCTTACCCCATGGAGAAGGCCTTGAAGTCTTGTGCGCCAAGTACTTGTGTCGATGTTTCGCGAGTTTTCTTTGAATTCTCCGTTGCTCTTCAGAGTCCAAATGATCAGGCTGCTTTAACAACTGATAGCGGAATTGAGCTCGCAACTGCAATGCGAGCCAATTGCGTCTCCTTCTGCGGACGAGTGTTTTGTCAGAGTGCAATTTGCAGTGAGCATAAAATGGATCTGCCTGATCGACTTCTTCGCTGTGAGCCTCGGATAAAAGTCCTTCTCTTTGAGCACTGAAATAACAATATACAAAATATGCAAAACCATCTATCAAGCTGGCTAGATAATCAAGCTTTTAGATGAAATTATGTCAACTTCTTTACCAAGTAACGTGGAAATAGGTATGACACATGCCTGCGTCACATTCAATGCAGACTCCAGTTCGAGCAAATCGGGAGTCTTCACACAAAGAACACTGCTTTGCTCCCCATTTAGTGTAAGCCATCTCGAATAGAGTAACACTTGCCAATCGATCGACCTGAAATTAAAAGCTTGTTAACAGGATTTCTAAGAAGTCCGGTTTCGAAATTCCAAGAGTTTTCTGGGTCTACTTTTGAAAAACATCCCAGGTCAACGTTTTAAAATAATC
>NC_046660.1:98226813-98229503 GCF_010883055.1 Belonocnema kinseyi | reverse complement strand
TTACTGTTCATTTAAAATCAGCAATTATAAATAAAACATTCAAAGCTAAAAAAAACTTTGAACGTTACAATTTTAATTGTTCTATTTAAAACTGTTCAATTTGTAGCTTAAATTGTTGAATTTGTATCCTATAATTAACAATTGAATACTTATTATTCATAGAAAAATTTCAAGCAAGTTCAAGAGATATTTAGAAGTTTAAAAAAAATTTTAAATGAATTAAAAATTTGAAATGTTTGAAAATAATTTAAACGAAGTTTCTACGGGTACCGACAAAATCCGACTATTCTTACAAAAATTTCGAAGCAAATAGTCCACGACCTAATTTGAAACCAAATATAGATTTTGGCAGATTTCAAACACAAACTTTATAAGCTTTTTAAGAATGTTGAAAGGCTAAAGAAGAATAAAAAACTTTTCCCAGGAAAATTCAAAATAATTTTTTATCTTGAAAAATTAATTTTCATTGAATATTTAAAAAGATTTAAAAAGATATGTAAAATTATCAAAAATTTATGTGGATGATTTTAAGGAAATTTTTTTTATTTGGCAGGATATTAAACAAGATTCAAGATTTGGAAGCATTTTAAGGATTTTTCAACTATATAAAATAAAAATAATTTAAATTTTAATTTATTAATTGTTTAGTTTATAAAAAAATGCAGTTGTTCAACTTGTAGTTTTTCTTGCTTAAAATGATATATTTTTGAACATTTTAAATTCATTGATTGATTCTTCAATTTAGATAATTGAAAATGATAACGTGGATTTATATTCTTTGAACTGAATCTGCATATTTAAAATCTGCGGTTTATAAAATTTTAAAATAATTTATTTTGGCATTTTAACTGCATTTAATAAAAAAAAATGCAGTTGATAAATGTTAGTAGCTTCCTTTTTATACGTGTAAATTATTGAGCATTTGAATACAACATTTTTGAATGAAAAAGCTCAGTTTCTATTACTTGAAATGGAAAATTTTTTGTTTTTATAGTTCGATTTTAGAATTTTATTGGCCATGAAAAATTTTTTCGAATAGAGAAATGACCGGGAAATTTAGTCTTCGATTAAAACGTCCACCCTGTATTTATCATTTACAGAAAACTGTTTGTTCAATATATAGTCTAAATAACTATGCATTTCTGGAACATTAATCACTGTTAAAATTAACAATTTATAGTACTAACGAAAAATACGATTTTTTATATTTTCAAGATTTTATTTCTAAATATTTTGAACAAAAAAATCGACTTTCAAAAAGAGCCTTATGGGTCTTTGGTTTCTGGTCATGGGATTTCGGTGGCATAACCGACTAGTACAATCAGTCGGAATTTCTCATGTGCAAGGACCTTGCAATTAAATTTGCTTCATCCCCATAACGTTATACAGCACTAAAATTTCACCAAAAATTAATGAGAATCGAATGACCGCTTGCAGATAGACCCTAATATTTCTGACGAGCGCTAGCATATATCTCTAATTTTTAATTGAATAAGTATGGTGCAATAATTTCATTTTTCGACAGGCAATGTTCGGAATGTGATAAAGAATCATCTGGTTCTGATGTAGAACGAGTTGACACTTCCGCTCCCAGAAAACTTCGACATGGTAAAGATGGGGCTAATCACACTCCAACGCCAACTCAAGATCTTACAGTTTCCACCCCACAGACTCCAACCACATCTAAACATTTTGGAAGTAATGTGAATACTCCCACGACTCCCAAGGTAATTAGAAAGCACTCTTCTCTATATTTGTATTTATAATTATATGGTGCTCATTTCACGAGCACTTTGCTTCCCGTTAGCAAATATTTTTTTTTCCTCATAGTGAAAGCATTATTGATTTCTTACATATGAGACAAATTAGGTTTTTATTTTGATCGACTTAAAAATATAAATTTAAGGTAAATTGATCATTACTGGGACAGTTAGGAAAAGCTAACCCACATAAACACAATTTTAAAGTGTGGAATTGGAAATTTTGGCACAAAAACTGTTATAATAAGTGGCTAATACATTATTTGATAGATTAGAGCAAAAAATACATAATTAATTTTATAGTTAATTAATGCACATTGAAATTTTTTAAGCTAGTCAGATTGCCTATTAGTGGAACACGAATTTTGGGACATATTTTTAAGTGGGACACCAACGAAGCCAATACTGGGACAAGGAAAATACAATGGAGTTAATCAAAATAAAATTGGCAAGACTGGATTGTGATTATCGTTTAATTATTTATTCTACCAAATTTATTCAAAGTAGTTTACTGAAACCTTTAATTCTAACCTCGAATTTTTCCATCTGCTTAGGTAAAAAATTTAATAATGATTCACAAATTAATTTTTTTAAATAAAATTAGTAACTATGCATTAAAATTTAATATTTTAGATTAATATTATCGATTTACTTGCAAATGAAACTGTTTGGCAGTAAATTTTGAATTAGATTTCATCTTAATTCAAGTTAATACATAAATTGAAAAAAGTATTGAAACAATTTAAATTATTTTTTGGTTACAAATTTTATTGATTGATTGAAAATTTTATTGACTGAAAAATCTTGTTTTGATTAATATTTCAACTATTTTGTTTCAAATTCGTCTTTTTGGTTCGAAAATTTATAATTTTAATCATAAATTACTTTTTTTGTTTAGAAAAATACAACTGTTTTGTTGAAAATGATATT
>NC_046660.1:98207065-98226713 GCF_010883055.1 Belonocnema kinseyi | reverse complement strand
TTTCAATAAAAAATCTTATTTCGTTAAAAAAGCATGTCATTTTTAAGGATGTACACTATGTACAATCAATTTCAAAAGTTGCCTATCTTTGAAATGATTTATAAAATCGACAAAAAATATCTATTATTAATTTATTTATATCTTGATGGAGGCTTTAAAGCACATTTCAGAAAATAATAATTTATATTAAAATTCTTTACTTAACAGTAGTTATTTAAGGGTTTATTTTTTCCTTCCTCTTTAGGGAAAAATTATAATTTCGATTTAATCCTAATGATCAAGGCCTCATTTTATTCTTTGAAGGATTCTCAACATTTTTATTTGGGTTGATTTTATTTTAAAAAATTAATTTAAAAAACATACAGTTATTATTGTTATAAATAATCAAAGTTTAAATTTTAATTAACACCCACTAAATAGAATTGTAAAGGATCCTTCCGAGAATAAAATGAGGCCTTGATACTTAGGATTAAATGAAAATTGTAACTATTCCCTGAAGAGAAAGGAAAAACTAAACCTTTAAATAAGTACTGTTAAATAAACAATTTTAACCTGAATTGTTTTTTTCTGAAGTGTGCTTAGAAGCCTCCGTCAACATGTACAGAAATTATTACTAGATCTTTTTGTGTTGATTTTATAAATCATTTTAAAGATGGGCAACTTTTGAGATTGATTGTACCTAGTGTACATCCTTAATTTATAATTCAAACATTTTTTGTTCGAAATATAAACTATTATATTTTTTGATAAGAATTATTCTTTTTTGGTAGAAAAGAAGTCTTTTTTATTTTTAAATTCAAGAATTTGTAAGAAAATTGAAGTATTAGGTTAACCAAAAAAGTTCAATTCTGATAAAAAAATATAATAGTTGATATTTCAACCAAAAAATATTTTAATTACATATTGAAAGCAGTCGAATTAATTAAAAAAAAAAAAAAAAACACGAATTTCCAATCAAACTGCTGAATCCTCAACCTAAACAGATTAATTTTCAACCACAGTTGCATTTTTTCTGAAGAAAGATGAAATTTATAATTGAAAAGATACGTTTTCAAACCAAAAAGACGATTTTTTAAGAGTTAAAGTTAGTTAGTTAATTTACTTAATTTATCTTAAAAGGTAAATAGATGATATTTAATATAAATGTATAATATTAGATTTTAATTCATACTTACTCATTTTTAGTGAAAAATTAAATTTATGAGATACTATATTACATTACTTACCTAAGCAGTTGGAAAAATTTGAGGTTAGAATTGGAGTTTTAGATAAACTACTTTGAAGAACTGTTTTAGAATAAATAATCAATTGAACGGCAAGATTGTTTTTGATAAACAATATTTTTAATATAACACTAACATATTACTGCGATATTTAATTAAAAACACGACGCAAGTGACCGTCTCAGTAATAGAAATATAATTTCGCGACTCACGTTCATGTGTCCGAAACCGAGACAGTCAGCGACAACTCGTCCCGGTTTAGGCAACTTCGCCAAAAAATTTCCAAATGCGGGACATTAAAATATTCATAAGTTATCAAATTAAATCGCTAATAAAGTTATGAATTTTATTCTTAAACGTATTAAAAATGTGAAAAAACATTACTTTTTCTTTTAGTGTAGGAAATTTCAATAATACAATGCTGTAAAAGTTATGAAGAAAGTTTTGAAATACAAAAAAATGGCGAATTTTGTAGCAGTTGATTGACACGTGTTGAGGAATATTTTTGATTATTTTTTTACTAAATGTATAACTTGTTCGGACAAAAGTAAATAGTGGTAACAAATTTAAAAGAACTTCAAAAATAATAGACCATTTTCACTATTACAATTTATGTTAGAATATAAAAGATACTCAGCGATATTTATCATTGTCCCAGTATTGGACATACTTTTAACGTCACAGTAATGGTCGGTTTACCTTGCAAAAAATACCAAATTAAAAAATTCAACTCGAATTAATCAAGTTTGAATTATGTCAATGAAAAAAGTATTTCTATCAAAAACCGATGTTTGAAATATTATAAAGAGCTAATCAAAATTGAATGCATATTTTTAGAAATCCTTCGGTAAGTTTTAAGATATTGGTGAAAATAAGTCCTCCAAATTCCATCAATTAATCTGCAATCGTTTTCAAGTTGTTGTGTCTAGAGATCATCAAATCATAGGTGAGACACAGTGTACTCCAAATATGATTGGCGCCGCTGTGCCGGAACTAGTTAAACTTTCATGAGTTTTGATTGGAACGAGTTAGCGCTATTTTCAAATTGCAATTTTATTTTTAAGGGGATTTAATACATAATAGAGACAGGACTCTAACAAGAACGTGATCAATTATTGTGAAGGGTAGCTTTAACCCAGCAAGCATGGTTATAGAACCGATCTGTAACTGTTCTAGAACACAAAAGAACTTGTTCTAGAACAGGTTAGTAACAGGTTACGAACATGCGAGTAACTATGGCGTCCCCAGTACCCTAGAATAATTCTGTAACAGTTCTAGAACGCTGTGAAATACGATCTGTAACATTTCTAGAACAACTCTAGAACTCAGTTACCAGTTCTAGAACTCAATTACAAATGTTGTATAACAAATCTGTAACAGATCGAGAACGCTGAGCTGTGACAATCGATCTGCAACATTTCTAGAACAGTTCTAGAACTCAATGACAAATGTTTTATAACAAATCTGTAACAGGTCTAGAAGGCTGTGACAACCGATCAGTTCTAGAACAAACTTAGAACAAAAGTTATAGAACGTCTGTGATTGTTTAGTTCTAGAACAATAACATAACAGTATTGTTCTAAAACAGTTATTAATCTTTGTCCCTAATTTATTCTAGAATACGCTTGTGACAGGGTTCTAGAACTTCGATATAACAATATTACGGCTCAGTTCTAGAACAAAATTGAAACAAATGTTACAGAACGTCTGTGATTGGTCAATACTAGGAACAATAACGTGAAAACTGTTCTGAAACAGTTAATAATCTTTGTCTCTATTTCGTTATAGAACACATTTGTAACAGGGTTCTAGAAGACACTTGCAACAGGGTTCTAAAACTTCGATATAACACTATTACAGCACAGATCCAGAACAAACTTGAAACAAATATTATAGAACGTATGTGATCAGTTCGTTCTATAAGAATTCCATAGCAACTGTGACAGACCAGTGCTGTCACATAGTTCGAGAACAGTTCTCCCACAATTTTGTCACAGTGTTCTAGAATACTGTTACCTTTTTTTTCTAGAACAGTTCGGTCACAAATTTGTTACAGTGTTCTAGAACAATGTTACCTTTTTGTTCTAGAACAGTTATGTCACCATTTTGTAACAAATGTTATAGAACACAGTTCCTTTTTTGATTTGGAACAGTAACAGAACTTGTTTTCTGGGAATGTTAGGGAAAAATAATATTAACTTTGAAACACATATACTTTATAAATTTAATGAACAAAAGAATGAATAAAAATTAAAACTGTTCAAACTTTTCGCGCCCCATGAAAATATGAAAGTTCCGGTACAGCGGCGACTATTGGATGGGGAAACGTGTCTCAACTCTCCCTAGAGGATCTCTAGTCATATTTACAAAAAGTGTGACATACACACACATTTTTAAATGAGGTATTTTCACTTCAACCATCGGCTAACTTCACTCCGTTAAATGCTGAGGTGAAAACAATGGGTCAAATACATATAACAAAATTGTATGCCTGTAATATCTCTGTAATTAATAATATTTTTATTATATTATTGAATAGTAATTAAAAAATAAAAACTATTCTTCTGATACACTTAATAGAAAAAATTAGTTTTTACGAAAATATTAGCAAAATAGGGCAAAAATATACCGAATCCCATGTGTTTGGTCCCTTTTTTCCTCTCGGCAGTCAACGAAGCGAAGTTAGCTAGTGGTTGAAGTGAAAATACCTAATTGAGAAACATTTGATTAAACGAATTTTAAAATATTCGAAAGTGCTACCATTACAAAGCTTGTACTATGACAGAGCAAATAATTTGTATGATCCTTAATCACTGAATTTTTGTGTAGTTAACTATCAAACCAATGGCGCCAATTCCTTTGATGGAACCGATGCAAGTAGATGAAATTAATTACAACCACCAGCCGAACAACATACCCGCGAGAGAAGGTTCGCCTGAGTATATGGTTGCGTGTGCTGATGGCACTGAATCTGTTTCCGCGAGAAGTGCCAAGAAGCGGAGAAGAGAAAAGCACAAGCGATATACTCCAGATCCAATCACTGGCATTAAACAAAGGAAGCGGAAACATAAGAGAAAGAGCCTGGATGTGGAGAATCCGGAAGGACAGAGTCAACCGGAGGTTCACAGAAGAATCACGATTAAGGTATTGTAAGATTGGATTGTTCAAAAATATCTGTGAAATCAGGGTGGCCACTGTTTTTGAAATTTTCGACTCCCGATTTCTTCAGACTTAGAAAAAATTTAACTTTTTTTTTGCGAAATCCACAGTTTTCACATAATATATGTGCAAGAAATCGATTGACTTTGACTCGTATAAATAAGTAGGATAAGGAAATTTTCGGGTCTAATGATGGAAAATACAGAGATGCGTACTACACACTAGATATGCACTAGTAGTAAATGCACGCGCTCAAATCGCATGTTTATGTCTCTGAATTTATATTTCCTAATATAAAAATATACATATTTAACAAGTTCATTATTACATCAATTTTTTAATTTAAGGTTTTAAATACTTTTGAAACAATAATTAATCATTTTGAATTGCATGCGTCTGAAATTAACGAAAATATACGAACGATTTTGGAAATAGGACAATGTCGAAACGTTAAAAATTGAATATTTTAAGATTCGAACATTGGAAATTGGGTCATATAAAATACATAGAAATAGAAATTGTATTATTTATAATGAAAATAGTTCAAAATTAAATAATTAAAGATTAAACACTTTTTAATATGAATAATTTTATATTTAAAGCGAGTACAATTTCACAATTAAACACTGAAAACTAAATTGAATCTTTTAAGATCAAAGCTTCTAAAATTCTATTATTTTAAATTCTTATTACAAAATAAAATTATGCTTTAACATTAAAGCTGATTAAATCAATTTTTCTAAAAATGAAAAAAAATGAATTACATTATTAAAATTTTTTTTTTAATAAATAGTAATTTTAAATGGGAAATCTTAAGAATGAAAATATTTCTGTTCCGGAACGTTAAAACTTAAAATGAATGAGAACTTTATTCAAAACTGAAAAAAATTCAGCCACCAAAAATAATGATTTTAAAATTGTGTTATACTCAAATCCCTTTAAAATGTCAATTATTTGAAGTAAACTTAAATTGCTTAACAATTAATAGTTTTGAATTGTTAATTATACTTTCAAGAATTCAACCAATTCAATTTCCATTGTAAAATTAAAAACTTAGCGTTTCCCATGGGGAATCCGAACTCTAAAATTTTAAACATATAAAATTATGGAAATTATACTGATGTATCAATTTCGAATAGTTTAGTTTTTACCTTTTTATTTAAAATTTGAAATGACTTATTTGTTATAATATTCAAATAAAAATCGGACAATTTAAAAATCATATATTAAAAATTAAAATAAATAATACAAAACAATATTACTATAATATGATTTCATTTTTTTTTAATTTGCACCATTTCAAGCTTTTAAATTTGAAATTGCTATATTTAATCTATTTGAATTTAATCTTATTAAATTAATTCGAAATTAACATATACATTAACTTGAAAACTATCAAAGTTTTTAATATGAAATTTTGCAATATTTAATAGAGAAGTGGCCCTGAAATTTTGAATATTTGAATTCGAAACTACAATATTGTGAAATTTTAAATTCGAATCCTCCAAAAATTAATTTAAGAAGAAACTTTACTCGCATGGTCTCAGAGAATTAAATATTTTAGAATTTCACATTAAAAACTATAATTTTAAAATAAAATTATAGAAATTTTAATGACGATAAATATATTATTAATAAGTATCACATCATGAAGTATTAAGTGACATTTAAATTAAATGACCGGATAGATTTTTGTACTAAAAGATGCGATTTCTGTCAAATAAAAAATCAGTTTCATTTTCACCGTTCGAAATTGCATAATTTTAAATATTGCGAGACATATTGTGAAACTTTAAATTTTAATTATTCTAAACTCTTTGAAAATTATATTCTTTCAAATTCCACATCAAAGAATGGAATATTAGTTTGCTATAGACGTAAAAAAATGACTTATTACATACTGCATTAAAGAATATTGATAAAAAAGTCCACAATTTGTTCAGAATATAATATTTAAATATTGGTTAGTTTTTTCTCCGCTTTTTTACGGTTTGAAATCTGTTTCTCAGTGCATGATACATTTTGAAACTAAATTAGCATAGAAATTTTCAACTAATCATTTTTATGATCCGTAAGTTGAATATACCTACACTGTAAAAAAAGATTTGTGTAAAATTACAAAGTTTCGGAAAATTAAATATTGTATCATTGTAAATATCACACACTTCACTGTGTCATTTTATAAAAGTATGTGAAATTACATTCTCTAGCGATGTAAATAAAAGGACCCTCGGACAGCAGTGTAATATTACACACTCGATAAAATAAAATTACACATTCCCTCGTACGAATTTTACATTCAGAAGAGAAAATTCAGTCGCAGCGTGTAAAAATACCATGCGTCGGTAAAATCACTTTCCTGTGATTGAAAATTACATCGAGATTTTTAATTTCACCAAAGATCTTTATTTTTACCTTGGCGGAAACTGTAAAATTTTTGATTTATAATTAATTAAAAATTTTGAATAATTAATCAAATAATATGTGAATACGAAAGCGTCACTCGTGTTCGTTGTTTATCGATACCTTAATCCTTCAATTTTGGAGCGTTTTTATTTTTAATGCGAGGAAATTGACAGCTATGTTCAACTTTTTTGACAGCTTTCACTCAAAGTAGACAGAATCCGAGCTATTCCTATTTTGCCTTTTATATATTCTGCTATTATAACGGAAAAATGCGGTTATTGAAAACGTATATTTCATATTTTTTCACGGAATATTTAAACAGCTTTCGAGTATTCGAAACCTGTCGCCTTTATAAATTTTATTTTATTCCTTCACATAATCAATTTTACATTTTCGCATGTAAAATTATCGGCCGAATTGGAATATCACAACAAATTCGTAAAGTTACTCCGATACACGAGGGTCCTTTTATTTACATCCACCAGAGATGTGAAATTCAATAGATTTTTTTTACAGTGTATTATATTTCACTACCTTGAAAACCTGGAATTGTCAGGAAATTTTTTTTTTCATCAGAATTTTTCCAAACCGTGCTTAATTTTTTTTATTGCAATATTAAATTGAATAACAATGATTCCTCATTTTTAAAAGTACCTTTATATTACTTTACTGAAATATTTAGATGAAAATTAATTTTTTTGTTTGAAACAGATTATTCTAACGGAAAATTCAACTAATCTGTTTTTGGTTAAAAATTTATCAGTTTCACTTAGAAATACAAGTACCGGGTTGAAAATTCGTTCTCTTTGGTTGAATGTCATTGTTTTTTATTTAAAATTTCAATCTGTTTTGTTTGCAATATCAAATAATCTTCAATACATATTTTTTGAATGCAAATTAAATTACATGGTTGAGAGTTACTCTTTCTTTAAAAATTGATTTTTATTGAAAATTCATCGCCTAGGTTGAAAAATGAGGTATTTTAGGAAAAATTAATTTTTTTTATTTAACAGTTGCAACTTGAATTATTTTGTTGAATTTTTTGTTGTTGTAGAAGATTAATTTTTTACTGGAAATATAACCATTGAATATTTGGTTGAAAACGATCTTTTTTAGTTGAAAATTTTGACCTTTTTGGTGAAAATTAATCTTCTGGATGGAAAACGAACCTTGCCGTTGGAAATTTTAATGATTCTACTTGAAGACACATCATTTAGTTGAAAATTGGTGTTTTTGATTTCAAATTCAATTATTCCAGTTGAAGATTCCTAATTTTAATTGAAAATTCATCACTTTATTTAAAGATGTGACTTAAAAAATAAATGTTTTTGTTGCAAATTAGTTTTTTAAACGGAAAATACAACTATTGAAATTGAAAATTACATTCTTTTAGTTGAAAATTCATCCCTTTGGTTGAACGTTAATTTTTAACTAAAAATTTAACTATTCAATTGTTGTTTAACAATTTATATTATCAATTGAAAATTCATGCTTTGTCTATCAAATTAGTCTTCTTTTGTGAACATTAATCTTCTTTGTTGAAAATTCGCCGTTTTGGTTGAAAAGCAACTATTTCAGTTAAAGATTGATCATTGCAACTGAAAATTTATCTTTTTTGCTTAAAAATTCAAGTATTGCAATAAAATATTGATCATTTTAGGAACTAATTCATCTTTTTGTTTAAAAATAAAACTGCCCGGTTCAAAGTTAAATTACACTTGTTTTAAAAATTATTCTGTCTTTGTTTTTTGGTGGAAAATGAATTTTTATAACTGAAAATTTAAGCATTTCTTTTTTGATTGAAAAGTGATCTTTTTCAGTTCAAATTTTCGTTATTTGTTTGAAAATTGATCTTTGTCCGTTGGCAATTTAACTACTTGATTGATAATTATTCTATTTTTTTAAAATTGCCTGCTTCGTAGAAAATTAATCTTTTTGGTCGCAAATTCAACAATTTGGCTAATAATTTAACTATCTTTCGGAAAATCCAAATTTCTACTTGAAAAGTTAGGAATTAGAAACGGTTTGAATTAAATTTAATATAGTGCCCACATCATTTTACAAAAATATGTACTTACTTTCAAGTATAAGTAGATCACATAAAAATTGGTTTTATTATTCAAATTCATGGACTTTAGAGACAAATTCAAGAAATGATTAATTATGTTTCAGTATTAACTAACTTATCTTGCTAAAATATTAAGCAATATCTCCTAGTATTAATGAAATTCCTCGAAACTAAAAAAAAAATCATTATTTATAATGAACTCGCTAAAAATTGTACTTAAAAAAAACTGGAGATACCTGGAAAAAACCTGGACTTGTCAGGGAATTTTTTTCCCGGGATTTGAGTAGACACCCCGATTCAAATAGGAAAATACTATTTTCTCAAAAATTTCAAACTTGACTTGGCGTGATCTAATTATAAAATTTATTTCTATGCAAAGTGTTTTCAGGGTTGCTAAATAACCTGATATTTTGAAAAATTAGTTGTAAATTGTAATTAAATTAATTCTTAATTTTATTGGGTGATTAGATAAAGCCCATTCCTCGGCCGGAAGGGGACATGGCTTCGGAATCGAGTCCTCAGATGTTTGTAGCAACCTCGACTAGCACCGAAATCACAGAGACCCCACCGCCAAAGTTTCCAGCTCCACTGCTTCCACCTCCAGTTCTAACGAGTACACCAGTAAATACAACTGGCGCTACTGGACGATGTTCAGGAGTCAATAGAAGATCAAAGGACGCTGATCTTCTGACTCAGTGCAATGTTTGCGACACTCTTGGAACTAGTCAAAATCTTGTTCTGTCAGTGTTTATCTTTTTTACTTTTACATTCTACAACGTTGAGTAATGTCTTCAATTTGGTTTCATTAAAAAATGCTGAACTTGACTTACAGGTGCGACGAATGCAAGAAATGCTACCATTTTACCTGCTTGGATCCCCCAGTGAAGAAATCACCGAAGAGACGAGGATATTCCTGGCACTGTGCTGACTGTGATCCAAGCGTAAGTATCTGCTAATTTCCCTTCAATAGCTCTGGATTTTTCGAAAAAGATGAATTTTAAATGACTCATGTTTTTGTATTTCTATTGCAGGCGTCTGAATCCGAGAACTAGCACTGTCTGCATTTGTAATGCAGTTTTATTCTATTTAATCGATTACATTGTAAAAAAAAATAATTGAAGCAATCATCTGGTGAGAAATGCCAATATCTTTATATTTTACAAATAAAAATATGTAAATTGGCTTAGTCAACATATTTTAATGATTAATTTACTAAATTTCACGAATTTAATTTTTGTGAGGGCACAAGTGACTGAATTTCAATATTTACATTATTGAATTTATAATTTTTTTTAAATACTGGTATTCGTACTCTTAGTTTAATATATTCAGTTGTTAAAATATACATTTGCATTCAAATGAATGTGCATTTCTATTTCTAAGCCCTACACTCAATAATTGGAATATTTGCAATTGAGGGTTGACTGTGGAATTAAAACCTTTTTTTTTTGTTATAATTTCCAAGAAAAAAAAAATCGTATGAATTTTTGTATTTCACAATTTATTAAATTTATTTTCTGTACAGTTATTAGTAAAAATTACACGATTTTAGTTTCTGGCCTCCCATGAAGCCATTTCTAAAATCTAAAGCAGGCATCTGAGGCTTTCCTGGTATACGTATTTTTTTAATAGATATCCAGGTGTTTTCTTTACACTTAACGAGTAGAGAATCACTTTCCTTGTTGTAAATCACTGTACCTGAAAAGTAAACAATTAACAGTTTTTAAAAGTAAGTGATTGCTTTTTAATATCATATGAGGCACAAGGAATGACAAGAAGGTATGAAAAAATGCTACCCAAACTAACAGTTGTGCCTTTCTTAGCAATTTTTCCACACTAAAGAGTAATTTCTCTTTTTAAAAAAATGATTTAGTTAGCTTTACACATTTTCTTGAACACCTTTACTTTCACGGATAAAATTGAATCAGACAAAAATCGAACTCAAAAATTGAAAAACAGATAAACAATAGAATTAAAATATATTCATTTGAAAATTTGTATAGATAGATTCATAGATTTTGATTCATCATTCTTGTCAAATTTTTCTAAATAAGCTAGAAAGAACTAATTTCATATAACCCAAATATAACTTTTTGAAAAAACTCCCAATTTTCTTTTTCTCTTTCCTTAAGACTTCAACATTGTTTTCTAATGCATTTTCATCAGTTCATTTAGAAATCTTTTTGAATTTTCGTTAAACAAAATTATAGTGTAAGAAAGGAAGTTAAAAAAATGATGGTTCATTATCCTAAATTAATTAATTATCAACTGTAAATATAAATAAATGAATAAATAATTTTTAAAGAGGATCTGCACCTTAAGCAATAAAAACTAAACAATGATTTATTTGCAAAACGATTCTAAATTTGTTCAAACTTTAAGCATTTCCGGATTAAGACAAGGAATAATTATGTTAGATTTAGCAATATTTAACTGTTAATATAATACAAGCAAATTGAAGTCAAATATTTAAAGTAAACAATTTGAAACTTGATTGTTTGACATAGAAAGCTTTGAATTGTTAAAATTTCGAAAAGCTTTTTAACTTTAAATGTTAAAAATTTTACATTACTATTCAAAAGACGTTTAATTTGTAAGCGAAATTGTTGAATTTTTATGTAGATATAGTAATTATACAGTTGTTATTTGTAGACACAATTTGGGTGATTTTAAGAAATATTTAGAAGTTTTGAAAAGATTCAAAATTAATATAAAACTTTATACGGTGTCAATTAATTTAAACGAAATGTGGAATTTTTTTCAGAATTTCTAAACATATTTTAAAATCAATAATATTTTTCCTACAATTTTCAGAAAATCCTGAATTTTTTTTTTTAAATCCTTAAAATCTTCCAGGTTTCTTTTTGACAATCCTGGAAATCTCTTAAAATCTTTTTAAATATTCTGGCAAAATAATTTTTCAAAATGAAAAATAATTGTCCATTTTCCTAGGAATATTAAGAAACTGCTTTTATTCTTTTTGAGCCTTTCACAATTCTTAAAAAGCTTCTAAATTAATATTTAATCTTTTTCAAACTTCTAAATGAAATTACTATCATTTTTTCTACAAGTAATAAGCGTTGAATTTTTATTTATAAATTCTAATTTGAAGGACATTTTTTTTAATTCGCAGTATTGTCTAGAATTTGTAGGACGAATTAAATTAATTTTAAAAGTTATATGGAAATTCTGAAAAAATTTCAAAAATGATTTTAAATTTGAAAAAAAAATTAAAACTTCTACATTTCTCAAAATTTTCAAATAAAATTTTTAATCTTTAAGGATGCTGAAACTATTTCGAATAAAAATAATTTAACTTCTAATTTAATAACTTTTAAGTTAAAAAAATTTAAACTGAACATTTTTCAATGTTTCTAGCCTAAAGTATAATCAAAGTAAATCTCTTTGAAAGCGTTTTGTTTTCTAATCTCTTAAATTTCTGTTAGCAATTCTTGGAAAATAAATCGAAACTTTATGAAGAAAATGGAAAAGGGACTATAATTCTCGATTTTTAGGTATTTTAGGGGAGTTTGTGAAGCATTAGCTTCTACAATTTTTAAAAGGAATTTTTTGTTTTTAAGTCTATTACAGAAAACATTGTTGTCAATGAAAATTAAAAAAACGAACTCTAAAGCTAAAAATTTTCCCATTCGAAGTCATAAAAACTGGGCTGCAAACTAAAGCACTCGAAAGTGGAACTCTTAAAATTTTAAATTTATGTTTAAAACTTTTATAATCCAGAAATGTTGTATCAAAATGCTCAATAATTTACACATGTAAAATGGAAGATGCTAACATTTTTAACTGAATAGGTTTAAATTAAATGCAAATAAACTGAAAAATAAAACACTTTTAACTTTTATAATTCAGTTCGAAAAATATAAATCCAAATAATGATTTCTTCTTATTCTTAATTTAAAAGTAAAATTATTTTAATTTTAAATAGTTTAAAAATCCTTAAAATATTGAAACATGTACATGTTGTTGTACATTTTTTTCAATTTAAAATTATTTTTCAAATTTTTTCAGAACTTGTCAACATCTTTTTCAATGATTAGAATTTTTTTTTAATTTTTCAAACAAATTTCTTTAAAATACTGCTAAATTAAAAAAAAAATCTTAAAATCTTCCACATTCATTTTTGAATATTTTATTGATCTTTCTAAATTTTTAAAAATATTTTCTTAAAATCAATTTCTCAAAATAAAATTCCATTCTCAATTTTAAATTAGGTGGCCTAATTTAATACGTAGACACTTCGTTTAAATTATTTGAAATAAGATTAAATTTCAAACTAATTTTGAATTTTTTTTTAAACTTCTAAATGTCTCTTTAACTTGAATTTTTTCAGATGACAAAAGGTGTTTAATTGTTAATTATAGGATCAAAATGTAACAACTTGTGTTGCAAGTTGAACATTTTTTAATAGAACTATTAAATTCTAAATTTTAAATATGAAGTAATATTTTCTTTTCTTTATTAAAGAATTTCAAAATGAATGGTTTAAAAATGGAATAGTTTAGATTGAAATAGTATTTGAAATTTAATGAAAGCCTTTAATTATGAATATATTATTGTGAGGTTATTTTAAAATTGAAAATAGTTTATAATGGTTCAATCGGGCGTTTACATTTGTTTAACTAATAAGACGTTCCAATTGAAACAGTTTAATTTTTAAGGGCATGTGATACTTAGAAAATTGTCGATTTTGCCACTGTTAGGTTCCCCCGGCTTTTGTTTCTAGAATAATAAATATTTTGTCTTAAAATTTTTGGAAATGATAGCGAACATGCTAACGGACGTCCCCACACACTTTTTTGTGGGTTAATTAAAAAAAGTTTTAATTAAGCAAAATGTGATTAATTTGCTGCATAGCGCTTACGAAATAGTATCGATTTTTTCAGTGTTAGATTTGCCTGGTTTTTTTCCTAGGATAAGAAATATTTTGCCTTCAAAATCTGGGAAATGATAGCGAACATGCTAACGAATGTCCCCGCACACTTTTTTTGTGTTTTTTTATCAAAAAATTTTTTATACTGCTAACAACGTGCGTGTATATTTCGAGGTTGTGTGTGTTACAATTCACCCGAGCGTTACTTCCAAATTACACAATATTTTTGGCCGAAATCTTAGGACTTACGAATAAACATAGTTACTAATCTCCCGGAACTAACCTTGTTTGCAGCATTTCGAATCGTCTTACAAAATCAATTATTATTTACTTTTTAAATCTTAAAGTACAATTAAATTAAAACAATTATTATATTATATACACAGTTGATAAACTAAACATTTTTTCTCCAAAATCTTCGATTTCAAACTTTTATAATTTTTAATTGTTCAAGTCTTTAAAACTCCATTTAAAAATTTCGGAATTAGAATGTACGGTTAAAGATTAAAATCCAAAATGGAATATTATTAAAGCGAAAGATTTTCTAATTAGGCATTCTAAACTGAATGATATCGTAATTGAAGACGATAAAGAATTTAATTAATTAAAACCTCTTTATCTGGTTGCCATTCTCAGTGCCTCATATGTAAAAGGAATCGAAATAATAAGGCATGTTACCTGCTTCTATGTCGCCCGATGATATTACATCAGGTATATCAGAAAATATTCTAATATCAGAAAGTTTCACAGCCTGTTCTTTAAAGTTTGTTCTTAAAGGATACAAACCCGTTAGTGCTCGGTTTAGATCGAATACATTTTTTGCTGTCATTTCATTCCATTTCACGAAAGATATATCCGCTGTTATTTTGGGAGCTAAGCGGAAAAAGTATTTTTATATGAATTATAGCTTTAATACTATCTGCAAGAATTGCATTATCAGGGTGGCCACCATTTTTAACATTTTCGTGTCCCGGCTTTCTCCCGGTAAATATTTGTGATTTCTCCCGGTTTATAACAAAATTAAGTCTCTTTGCAAAACCCATCGTTTTTTCACATATATTATCAATTGCGGAACTATCAGCAAATACACGCGTAGTAAATCTATTTACTAAAAGCAAAGTCTAAAATTTCATTATTAAATAAATTTTTTATTATAAGGCGTGAAATTAAAAAATACATATACGAACGATTTTACATGATTTAATTAGAAAAAGGACCTGAAATGTATAATTTCTAAGTCGAAATGATAAAAATTAATCAATTTTAATTTGGTTTTGAGAATAAAGAAACTAGCATGATTTTAGAATAAATTTTCGAAAATAGGACACTTTCAAAACGTTAAAAATTGAATATTTTAAGATTCAGATTTTGGAAATTGGTTCATTTTAAATCCAGAGGATTTGAAATTGTATTCTTTTTATAACTAAAAGTTTTAAAAATTAAATAATTAATGATTGAAAAATTTAAAAATTGAATAATTTTAAATTCAAAACATTTGTAATCTGACAATTTAATATTGAAAACTAAACTGAATTTTTCAAGGCAAAGCTTCTAAAATTCTAGAATTTAAAATTTTTATTACACAATAACATTATAAATTAACATTACAAATTAACATTAAATGTGATTAGAAAACTTTTTCTAAAATAAAAAAATGAATTAATTATTCTTAAAAAACACTTACAAATAAATAGTAATTTTACATTGGAAACGTTAAAAATGTAAAGATGTCTACTCCCGAATCTTGAAACTTAAATGAATGCGAACTTCATTTAAAACTGACAAAAATCTTAGTCACAAAAAATGGTAATATTCAAACTTTTTGTTATTCAAACCCTTCAAAATTTCAGTTATTTGAAGCAAATTTAAATCACTCAAAAATAAATAATTTTTGAATTGCTAACAATACTTTTTAAAATTTCAGCAATTCAGTTTTAATTGCAAAATTAAAACCTATGAAAGGGAAAAATAAAATTGTATCGTTCATCATGAAAATTTAGGACTCTGAAATTGTAAACAAAAAAATACCGAAATTGATCTAATGATGTATCAATTTCAGATACTTTAATTTTCGTCATTTTTTTATTTTAACTCAAAATTTTTTTTTTTAATTTCAAATTTTCCTTTAGAACTATTTATTATACTAGAAATTTTCGAACAACATATTTTTCAATTTTAAATGACTTATTTGTTTAAATCTTTAACTAAAAATCGAACAATTTTAAAATCTTACATTGAAAATTAAGATAAAGAATACAAAACAATATTGCTTTAATATAAAATTTTGAAATATTAAATAGAGAAATGGTATTAAAAATTTGAATATTTGAAATTGAAACTACCATATTGTGAAATTAAAAATTCGAAACCTCCAAAATATAATTGTAAATTAAAATTATGCAAATTTTAATGACGATAAATACATTATTAAAAAGTATCACATCATGAAGTATCAAGTGACATTTAAATTAAATGACCGGATAGACTTTTTTACTACTAGTTGTGATTTTGTCAAATCAAAAGTCACTGTCATTTTCAACGTTCCAAATTGAAGAATTTTAAATACTGCGAAAAATATTGTGAACCTTTAAAGTTTAATTATTCCAGAAACTTTGAAAATTATATAGTTTCTAGTTGGAAGCTTTCAAGAATTACAAAAGGCGCGAATTATGAAATACGGGAAATCTTCCCCTGTAATGTGTCTCTCCCGACTTTATCCTGATTATATTGTTTAAAAAATAATTATGTCATCTAATCACCATACGTAACGCTCTCTTCACTCTGCGGTATCCCGCAGCACAAAACATCTGGTAGCTTCTCCACTGTTTTAATCAGTAATTTTGAGCCCATCCTAGCTAACTTGGTGTACAATTCGGGTTGTGTCTCTTCAGGACCAACAGTTGTTTTCTCTTGTGCTATCACTTCTCCTACATCGAATCTGAGATGAAAAATTATTGAATTAAATTTTCATTTTGCTGGATGATATCTCTAATGTCAATTGTTTACATTATGAAAAAATATGAAAGCTTCTCTTGGCCATTAGGATATAGAAATGTCTTTTTATTCGCGCGAAAGCTTATGGATTCTGCAGAATTTAGAAATTACTATTACTTTTTGAAAATTATTTGTTCAGTTACTGGGGCAAAAATCTAAAGCATTAAAAAAAAAGAAATACTGTACCTTTTTGGCTTTATTTTCATTAAAGAAATTCCGGTTTCAGTGTCACCATTCATTAACGCATAAATTATAGGCGCGGAACCTCTCCATCTTGGTAACAAACTGGCGTGTACATTAATTATACCTCTAGAAAGTAAAAATATTCATAATATTCTTTTGCCCCTAAAAACGGGTATATTATTATTTCTTTGTTAAATGTTGAACTTACAAGGGAAATGAATTTATAATATGAGACGGAATTAGGTGACCGAAGGATACAACAACTCCAATATGAAAATCTAGGTTGTTAACATTAACCGGCCATTGATGGACTGTAATTCCATTCTCCTTTGCGTACTTTGTAAGGCAGTTTTCTTTGCCTTTGTACGCTGTTACGACTTCCAGACGACATAGTAACTTCTGTAGTCTACTAATAGAAATTTTATGACTTTAGGTATTCGAATGTCAATTTTTATCAGAGAACGTTAATTAAAATAAATTAAAGACGGCTGAGAATATTCCTAACAAAATTTCAGTTTTGGGAAAGTAGGACAAAGTTGAATTATTTAAATCAATTGTTTTTAAAATAGCCCGCCATGGTCAATCCTGCTAAATGATTGAGAAACCTCGTCGCATGGTGGCGGACGATGGAGAAAATTTTCAACCATAATGCAAATGTGTAGAAAATTATTTCTACAGCCGGCCGAAACGACAGCCATTCCTTTTTTTCAGCATAAAGTGTGGATGAATTTAGATGCTAAACAAAATAAGAGAGTTATAGGGTTCTGATGAACTGCATGGAGAGTAGGGTGGTTCACAAAAAACTTGTTTTTATTTTTCGGCGCCGTATCGCGACAGTTTCTTTCTCTAGATGAGATAATACGCTCATAACTTTTTCAGATTTAAATAATATTTTTGGAGGTTGCGAGCATCAAATTGATGTAAAAATTAAGGTTTTCGTAGTTTTTCAATTTAAAAAAAATATACATACTTGTTTTAGAGAAATATCATATGAATGAAAATTGTTGATAATAAAAAGGACAAAACTTTCACTTCGTGTCCGATTGAAAAAAAAATGGTTTGGCGCGAGTAAAAGGCATTTTTTTGTAAGGACGGGGAAAATTCTGAGACCATCCCCACACAATAGGGAGAAAATATATAATTGATATGAGATGAAAAACATGAAACCGGGACACCAGAGCAATTAAAAAATTCTTTAACAAGGCTTTTATTGGGTTCTCTATCAATGAAATTCCATAAAATAGAAACATATGTCAATAGGAGGAAGAGAGAATAACAGATTACTCATTTTCTATAAAATTATATTTTTAATATTGTCTTATATTCGCAACAAATATACAGTATATCATTTATCTATATTTTCTTACATTCGCAACAAATATACAGTTGAAGGGTCCGCGGTCTAAACATGTTAACTGGCGTTTAAGAAATTTTAAAAGGCAAATAAAAATCGTTGTTATTTTTGCGAATTAGAATATTTAAAAAAAAAATGGAAAATATTTTTTTTTTATCATTTAATAGAGAAAAATAATACACGGTAGTTTTAAAACGTTTCAATCAAAATTAAACGTTACATGACAATTGGAAGCTATTGACATGTTATCTAACAGGGGTTAAGTGGTCTGAAATTGTTATTTGAAGTGTTCTACCGCTTGTTTTCTATTGTTTATGCAATTTTATTGACGGAGAACCCATTAAAAGCCTTGTTAAAGATTTTATTTGATTTTTTCTTGTGCCCCGGTTCCAAGTTTTTTAATTCATATCTATCATGTATTTTTTCGCTATTGTGTGGGGAAGATCTTAGAATTTTCGCCATCCTTAAAAAAATGATTAGGAGTACAATTAGATCCTTATATTTACCTCTTTCTAAGGAATCGCACTTTTTATGCCTTTTACCGGCGCCAAATAATTTTTTAAATCGGAGACGAAGTGAAATTTTTGTCCTTTTTATCAGCAACAATTTTCATTAATATGATATTTCTCTAAAACAAATACAGTGAAACCTTTCAGTAGCCCTCCCTTCTATAGCCCTTCCAAGAATTGAAGCCGTGCCGCAGGTGGGTGTAAGAGGAGCTGCGCGGCGTACGCGGGGTTGCGTTTGCCACTCAGGCGAGCACTCAAGCATGAACAAACCAAAGCGCAGCGGGCTATAATGAGTTGGTTCCCACCCACCACCAGCCCCAAAATCGGTGCTATTGAAGATTTTCTCTGTATCTATATTTAAAAAAATGCGAAAACTAGAAAAATCTCAATTGTTACGTCAATTTTATGGTCGCAACCTCTAAAAATATATTTTTGAATTCTGAAAAAATTATGAGTGTATTATCTCACCTAGAGAAACAAACTGTCACGATATGGCCGCCGAAAAATTAAAACAAGTTTTTTGTAAATCACCCTAAGTGAGAGGCGTTGCTACATCGTTCTGAACAGAAAACCAATCGATAATAACACTTTGAAAGTCCTCTTAAAAGATTAAACGAACCATAACTTTGAAAATGATCTTGCTCTACAGGACTACAGTATGATAACTTGAGATTGAGAACATTATATTTAGATATTCTATACAAGCAAAAACGAACGCACACAGAACTGCCAAACTCTTAATCAACTGGCCTCAGGCAGGGATTGAAAAACTTGTGGAAATTAATTAACAATTTTAGAGGTAAACCAATGTCTGTACATGCTACTTTCAATCAATTTTTCCCAAAGAAAACACTTTTAGTA
>NC_046660.1:98198490-98206965 GCF_010883055.1 Belonocnema kinseyi | reverse complement strand
TACTAAAAGTGTTTTCTTTGGGAAAAATTGATTGAAAGTAGCATGTACAGACATTGGTTTACCTCTAAAATTGTTAATTAATTTCCACAAGTTTTTCAATCCAAATAAATCATTAGGCACCATTTTTTTTGGAGAAGGTTGAGGTCATTTTGGAAGTTACTTTCAACCAGGATTACAGTGGTGACCTTAGTTTTGAACTTGGCCATTACCTTAATGGTTATTTCAAGGTCATCTTTGTTTTTTTAAATGGAATGGTCCATTTTTGACATTGGCAATCCAAAGAGCGGAAAATTTTACGTTAAAAAGTGTAGTCAGGTCATAGGTAAGGTGTGGCCTTAAAGGAGGTATCAAGGTCATTCAAATTTCAATATGGTTTGAACATTTTTGCGCAAGGTAGCTTGTGAAAATCATCCTCTTACCGTACTTAGTTAAACAATGTACATTAAATAGTGACCATCGAGTGACCTTGACCATGACCATCAAGGTCACTCTTTGTTTTCTAATTGAAACGACTCTTTTTGACATTAGAAATTGAAAGAACGGAAAATTTTACTTCAAAAAGTGTAGTCAGGTGTAACCTTGATGGTCATATCAAGGTCATTCAAACTTCAATAAGGTCTGAATATTTTTCGCAAGTTAGCTTGTAGAAAATCTTCTCTTATCTCACTTACTTAATTGCTTGATTGAACAATGTGCATATTGACTATCGAGTGACCTTGACCATGACCATCAAGGTCATCTCAAGGTTACCTTTGTTTTTTTTTTAATTTAAACGATCCTTTGTGGCATCGGCCAAATTCCATCCACTACCACCACCTTTCCAAATGTTCAGACCATATTGAAGTTTGAATTACCTTGATTTATTTGGTTGTCCCGGAATTTCTTATGAGTTCTTACAAAATTTACAAGAGTACTGGATTCAACAATCGTGCATATTTTTTAACAAAATATTAGAAGTAGAGAAAATCTCTGAATCGTGGGCTCATATATACAGCTTAAAATGTTTTACAAGCAAGACAACGAACAGGACCCAGGTAATTAACGACTTATAACAAAAGTTAACAGTATCTCATCCTTCAGAAAAAAACATCCTTAAAAATATTTTCTTACTAAATTCTCTGGGACGCGAAAGGTCTTCACTATTTTTTCTGTTTGTCAACTTCCGGAATAATTTTCCTTCCGTCTCTCACAGTCTTCTCTTGAATTTATATTACAATCTTGGTGCTAGATATAAAATTGTCAATATCCTGAAAGACATTGATGAGAAAGCGAATAATGCAGTAAGAAATAATTCTGGAACGGGGCTTATAAATAAAAAAATCATAAGGCGCTTATTGAAATATTGTAATCTCGATAACTGAGAAGTAAACACCGACGAAACAAAATAAACAAGTAAATAAAATAAGTAACATTTTTGTCTGTTGAAGACTACCTATATTCTTGATAAAATAAACCAAGATAAAATCATTTTGTCATTTTTTAAAAGGAGATATTGTAAAAATAGTGCGAAATTTCTATGTTTTCTTAAATCTTTAAATAAATCTAATATAATAAACCATTATTGTGAACATTTTGATTTTATGTTAAAATCTTTTTAAAGTTGAAACATATTTTTTTTAATTGAAATATTTTTTCTACTGAAAGAAATATTTTTTGTAAGAGATGTGAAATGAGTAATCATGAGGTTTCTATAAAATTAATTTGATATCGAATTATGATATAGCTTTCAATCTATTTAATAGAAAAAATTTTAACTTACACAATTAACATCAAAAGAATTTAAGATCGGTATTGTATAGTATATTTATATGCGCACACAAAATCAAAATTAAATTAACTTTGATGGTATCATACGTGAAACAATAAGATTTTCCTTTCTCTGACTTTCGACAATGCGATAAAAAGAAGATCGAATATAAAAAGCACATTTTTCGCTAAAAAGAACGAAATTCCTGACCCTAAATCAAATTCCTTGGATTATCCCGGTTAAATAAAATTCCCGGTCCGCTAGACCTCCTGGATGTTACATGAAGCGCAGGTGCGGAGTTTACGATATCTAGATTAAATAGAGAAAGTTCAATCGAATTTTTTTACAAGAGCACTCTTCGCGCACTTTAACACAACTGGCTATGCAATCAGACTTGAATTAAGTCTAATGAAATTATCAACCATGTTGTTTAAGTTCATTCTGAACATGTTAGCGAAAATTCAAGTCGAAATGTGTATCAGTTTACTGGTGAAAAATTAATCTCGAAATGCTTAACCTTACAATCACTAGACAAAAATAATGAAAGCAATGACCATAACACAAAAAGAGCTCAAAAAAGGCGAAATAGGGTAATTAAGAAAAAGGGACAAGTTTAAACATTTTTTTCTACATTCCGAAAATAAAAATAAAATGTATTTATAAGAAAGTGTATACTTTTTAAATAATGATAGATTATTTTTTAATGATTTCTGTGATTACCAAATTTGTTTAAATTCGATTTACTCGGGTCGTTCAAAATACATTCCAGGCGATATAAAAAACTCGAGAAAACATATAATTTGTTAAATAAACAATGTTTATACATTTTAAATTGTTGGCAAAATCTAGCATCTAATAATCTAAATTTAATATAAAAATGCCTTCATTAATATACTATGTTTCACATTTTGTAGTTAAAATGGAAAGAACACTATTCAATGCAATTTTTTTTTAACGAAATATCTGGAAATTCTTTGCGATCTTTTAAAATAACTTAAAACCTTTATAATCCTTCCTAATTTGTAAAATTCCTTCATATTTATTGAAACTGTTGAAATAAAATGTAATCCCTAAAGCTCATTATAATAAGTAGAATTCATTTGAAATTACTTGAATCTCTTGAAATAAAATTTAATTTCTCTTCGAGATTCATTAAAATCCCTTGAAATCATAAAAATCCGTCAAAATAAGTAGAAATCATTTAAAATTCCATAGATCTGAATTAAATTATTCACTAAATAAAATATTTAAAAATCCATAACCTTTTTTTTTAATTTTCAGATTTCTAAAATAACTGAAATATCTTTAAAATCCTTGAAATTTTGTAATGTCCCTCAAACCCCTTGAAATCCCTTGAAATAAAACCAATTTATTCCCTAAAATTTCGGCCAATCTCTTGAAATACTTGGAAATTGGGAGAACGCATTAAAATATTTAGAAATCATTAGAAATTTCATGAATATAAAATTAATCTAATATCTTTAAGAAACCGAATTAATATCACACGCGCAATTACAATCAAAGATAAAAAATACAAACTGGACCTATTTATGATATCTGGAAATAATATATTTGTAAAAGCAAAGACCATGTAATACTTAAGAATAGATGGCTCAATCCTCTACAGTTTTAACTGTCTGCTAAACAAAAGTGTTAACAACTTGTGCATTTGAATAATTAAAAGAATCATTTTAATAATTCTAAATTCCGAATGCGATGCGACCATAAGATTTTGAGTAATTGTTTTAGTTTTTATGATAATTTAAAATTAAATTTTTTAAAGTAAAAAATAAGTAGTACTTTTATAACATAAATAAATAGGAAAAAATAAAAGTAGAAAGCGTATATAAATGTATATAGATTTGAAGGTTATGTTAAAAACTTACTACTGATTGTGAAGGGCTCGTAAGCTGTCTAAAGCAAATTCATCAGATCCAAAAAATAGAACGCTCCAAGGTCCTTTTTGTGTGGGAGTTAAAGTTGCATTTTTTCTTTTGAATAGAGATAAATTGTGTACTTCCAGGCCCGGGAGAGATTTTGTTCCGAAACGTGAAAGCCCTGAAACGCATTTTAAAATCCTCCGTCTTGCAAGATTGTACACTGTCATTAGTTTCTATGTCAATAAGTGGCTTGAGAAATTTCAACCAACGCAGTATTCCTATTTTGTCAAAAATATTATTAAAGTACTTTTCTTACTGTTAACTATATAAAACATTGTAAATAATACATATTATGCGGCGGCACACCAAGTTGCAACCGTAACTGTCGCTCTCGTTTACCTAGCCTGACCTGGCCTTGTTCGTCTGCAGAGTCGTCTGCTAGTGAAAGCGCGGGAAATATCTCTTAGTTCGAATTTCAGCTAATCTTCATTTTATAAACTTCAAAGGCATCAGTTTGTTATATTTTGCTTTGAAAATCATATAAGTATGTACCATTCTGCTTGCCCAGCTGGGCGCAAATAAAAATTTCGTGTCATCCCACCGAAATAAAAAATGTTCAATTTTTCTTCTTGTTAACGCTTGTACGTCGTTTGTTCCGTTTGTAAATCGAATATTTTTGTTTATATCCTTGTCATTGTCCATCTAGAGTCAAATTAAAATGTTGTGTCATACCCCGAATTTTTAATTTAAAAATTTTTCTTTCAGGTAACGTCTACACATAGTTTTTATACTGTTTGTCAATACAATATTTTCGCGTGTACCCTCCAAAGATTCTTTACGTAAAAAATACATTATATGTTTTATCTGAAAACGATCACAAAACTCGCCTACAGAAAAGTCTAAAATATGCTTCCAACCCCATAATAATATTGAAAAATCCCAAAAATACACCCCCAGTACTCTTCGTCAAACATGGCCAAATCTTCTTCACGTAAAATAAACAATACATTTTTCAGCTGATAGTGGTCAAAAAATGACCTTCAGAAAAGTCAAAAATATACTTCCGACCCTATAATAATATTTAAAAATTCCAAAAATCCACCCCCAGTACATTTAACAAAACTGTTCTGAAAATTCTATATGTAAAACAGCTAATAAATTTTTAAAGTGAAAATGGACTGAAAATTCGTCTTGAGAAATCGCTAGGTTCTGTTCTGAACCCCAGAATAATATTCCGAAATCCCAAAAATCCACCCCTAGTACTTCTGACGCAACAGGTCCAAAGATTCTTCACGTAAAATAGGCAAGGAGTACGAATTACTCATAAAAGTTAGCAAAAAAAAATTAGGAAAATTTAAATTTCGTGTGGATATCAATTCATGGGGGTTCTATTCCGAAAGGCGACTTTAAAGATTTTAGGGATACCATCGCTATTGACCAGAATTAAATCTTACTCCTGCGGTAAACCACAAGTTAACCTACAGGTTAGCTTTTTCTAACGAGGAATCCTTGTATAAATTAATTGGCCCTGCTGAGGGAAAAGCAAACAGAAAAGTAAAACAAAAAAATACTGGTAAGCGTAACTAAACATTAGCACAATATTTCTCGTAATTACCCGATACTTGATTTTCTTTCAATTTGTGTTTGCCTTTTTCAAATTTTCCTCCATGGACATTAAAATGTTCTTAAACAAAAAATTCTCAACGTTACACATACAAAAAATTTATAATTTATTATATTTATTGAAAAGTAAAAGATTCCAGACATATGCCCAAATACGTTTTCATCTCCATTTAAATCAGTTTAAAGTGAAAGTCTCTTGAAGGTATTAAATTCTTTGAAGGCACTAAAATCTTCTAACGGGATGAACATTTTATAAAGCATATCTTATAAATCAGTTCTTTCAACAAAGTTTAGTGATTTCAATTGACTTTAGAATCCTTCAGTGAATTCAAAAGACTTCGGTTACTTCCGAAAACTTCAGCAGACTACAGAGGCAAAACTACCCTTTCTCGTAACTACCTCAATAAGGAAGTGAGTAACAAAAAACGGACTTTGGGGGTTCATTTTTCAAGAATGATTTAGATCATGCTAGTTTCAAATATTTGAACTCTAATGTTATAAAATACGAGAGTACAAGCACAAGAATGAATTGAATTATTCTGTTCCTAATTAACATTTTTAATACTATGAAAATTTAAACAGCTATATTTATACATATTAAGGATAATTAACACTCGAATAAAGGCGTCTAATAAAATCGCTATAATCATGTATTAGTATATTCTAAATTAGTTTAGCAAGTTTCTGATCCAAAATGAGAAATTTGTAGTTCAAAATTTGTATTATAACATTTATGTTATTTTAAGGGGTTTTAAACTCCTCTGATAAGGTTGTAATTATATCATTCGACTACGCAGTTTGCTGCTTATTGTATTTTTATAAGAGTGTCGTTAATCTTTACGTTAAAAATAAAATATTTCTTTTAGGTGGACTTCTTATTAGGGTTCATTATGATGTTTTTATGTACGATGTTAGTTACGTGATGACGTCATTATTTGATGTTGGTTAGGACTTTTTGCAGCTATTAAAATAATACGTTTCTCCTATTTTTTGATACTCTATTTAAGAGAGAAAGAAATCTGAATTGAACACCTAAAACCCCTTTTTTCATTTCGAGAAACTTAAGGCGTGAGATAAAGGGCTACTGCTACAGGCGAGAGTGTATTTTTTATGCTAGAGCTGGAGAATTTATCACTTTTTCGTCTTTTTTCGCCCTTTCCACTGAGAGAAAGAGAAAAAGAGGAATGAAATTGTGATTAAATGGCGTTCATTGAAAATAAATCTACTAAATCCTTCATACCTCATCTGAATGTCTGTCTAGTGAAAGATAACTTATGCTGACCGAGTATTCCAAAAGTAGAACTTGACTTCTAGTACATCGTAGAAGCGAGTGGGATTCCAAACATACGATTCAAATATATTGATACTATTCGAGTAAATATGGAGGAACTATTGCGAAATATTTTCAGTTGTATATATTTAGTAAATTAATTTATTTAAATTTCCTTCCTGTACCCAGAGAAAATTTTTGTTTAAATCTGAGAAATCGCTTCCTCACGTCGTTATTAAATTGGTTGATTTTGTTTGAAATTATGTGTTTATTACAATCTGTTTTATTTAAAAATATATATTTTTTTGAAAGCAAATACGCTTTAAAAAAATTCCAAAGAAAAATATATGGAATAATTACGAGAACAAATATACCGTAGGTTTGAGCTTGTTTTGAGTTCACTAAAAATAATAAATTCTATTCTTCAAAAACAACCCATAACACTAACAGCTACCTCTAACTAAAAATATATATATTAAACAAAACTAAAAAAATATATAAATCAAAAGTCAATAGTTTTGCGGGATTCACAAAACGCTGCCGAAAAATCTTCATCTTCATCTAAAAAATCCATTAAGACTTCAATGACAAAGAATTACCACAAAGACTTTCCCAAAAATCTTTTTCTTATCCTCATCTCTACAGTAATATTAAACAACATTTGAGAACTTCCCTTAACACAATTAAAGAACCAAGTCTCACCCTCCATTAACTAAAACCTCCAAAACAGTCTCAAATTAAAAATAACTACTCTAAACTACTTTCAAACACTCTAGTTAATAAATCTATTTCCACAGTAATATTCTACGCCACCTATGAAATACTCACCTTATGCAAGTATCACCTTCCATTTATTAAAACGGTAAAAAATATTTCAAATTAAAAATAATTACCACATACAATTTTTCAAGGCTCCAGTTAATATTCCTATTCCCACAGTAATATTACAGAACCCCTAGGAACACAGCTCTTCAAGTTCCTATTTGTTATACTTACCTTCACAGTAATATACCCGATCACCTAGAAACTTACCCACGTTGAATGAACCAAGTCTCACCTTCCACGAATGAAAACAGTAAAAAATATTTCAAATTAAAAATAATCTACGCATACAGCTTTCATAGTCTTCAGTAGATATATCCACTACCACATCAGTATTTCACAACCCCTAAGAATTACTGCTATTAAATTTAAAGAATTCTGTCTCAGCTGCCTTTAACTAAAACCACAAAAAATTTAATTAAAAGGAATCACCCCAAGCAATTTTCAAAGACCACAATTAATATATCTACCTCCACAGCAATATACCACGACCTCTAGGAACTACCCCTATCATGATTACCACAAGCATCTTTCCAAGTGTCTAGTATATATATCCACACTCACAGTAATATTTCACAACCCCTAGAAACTACCCCTATTAAATTTGAAGAATCAAGTCTCCACTGCCTTGAAATAAAATCGCAGAAAAAAATTTTAATAAAAAATAATTATTAAACACAACTCTCCAAGACTCTGTTTAATATACCCACAGTCATAGTAATATTCCGCAACCCCTAGGAACCCCCTGTATCAAATTTATCGAATATAGTCTGAGCTATCATCCTCAAAAACAGAAAAAAAATTTAAACACAAAAAAAGCACCCCATACAACATTGCAGGATACCAGTCAATATATGTATATATACACTACATTAAAGTGCCCAAGAAAAGCTGCTTTCAACCAAAATTGACAACAAAATTTAAATTAAAAATAACTACCACACACAACTCTCAAAGCCTCTAGTTGATATATCTACAAGCACAGTAATATTCCGCAACCTCTAGCGATGTAGAGTATCTAGAGTATCTATCTATATATACGAGGGTAGTTCAATAAGTCCTTAGAATGACCAACAGATGGCGCGCGAATCGCTCCAAATCATCTGTTTTCAGTCAGCACCACTCCCGACTAG
>NC_046660.1:98194792-98198390 GCF_010883055.1 Belonocnema kinseyi | reverse complement strand
CTAGAGTGTTGAAATGTTGCTTGGGGTTATTCTTTTTAATTTTTAATTTTTTCGCGTTTTTAGTTGAAGAAAGCTGAGACTGGATTTGTTAAATTCAGTAGAGGTTGTTTCTAGGGATCGTGGAATATTGCTGTGAAGCTAGATTTATTAACTAGAGTGTTTGAAAGTTGTTTAGAGTAGTTATTTTTAATTTGAGATTGTTTTGAAGGTTTTAGTTGATGGAGGGTGAGACTTGGTTCTTTAAGTGTGATGAGGGTAGTTCTCAATTGTTGTTGAATGTTAGTTTGGAGATGAGGATATGAAAAAGATTTTTAGAAAAGTCTTTGTGGTAATTATTCTTAATGGACACCGTATGGAAGTTTTAGTTGAAGGCAGCTGAACAGGATTTTCTTAAATGTGTCAAAGGTAGTTTTTTTATGTGATTTTTTGAGTATTACTGTGGGGTAGTGGGTAGTGGTAGAGCAGTGGAGTAGTTAGAGTTTTTCGAGTTTCAATAGTATGATTCCCATTGACTTTTGATTTACATTTTTTTAGTTTTGTTTAATATCTATATTTCTAGGAGACAGGGCTTGTTTTTTGAAAATTAATTTTTGCATTTTTTGAGAGACCAAAAAAGCCCAAAATTCTGGCGCTGTTGATTTTAAAAAATTTTTCGAATATCCTGTAGCGGAGGTGATAGCGGGCAGCACCTTCACCCCAAAACTCCGTTTTTTGACAAAAATAAAAGACCCCAACAATCAATATTCGTGCCCAGGAAGAGACCGAAAAAAGCCCAAAATTCTGATATCCTTACTTTCGGTTTAAGTGCATATGTTACTTTAAGGGTAGTTTTTCGGAGATAGGGGTCGTTTTTTTATCATTTCAGGGGAAAATTTTTCTAACAAAATAATTCTTCTTATGAATGGTTACTTAAAGGCTTTCGAGGTTGCTGATTACGATTCTGACATCAGAATTGCAAAATTCAAAATGGCGGATCTAATATGGCGACTATTTAAATCGTAATTCGCAATATTCGATCGATTGACACAAAACTTGCTGTATGGCGGTTTTTCTGGTCGCTGTTTACGACTCTAAAGTAAAAATTGCCAAATTCAAAATGGCGGATTCAATATGACGGATAATGAACTCTTAAATCGCATTCTTTTATCAATTGACACAAAACTTGCTGTATAGAGCTTTCGGGGTCACTGAACACGATTCTGAAGTCAAAATTGAAAAATTCGAAATGGCGGATCTAAGATACCCGAGTAAAAGTGCTTCGACTTGAGTTCGACTTGAATTTCTTCCAATCAAGGCACGCTGAAGTCGAAAAGTTCGACTTGAGCATATTTCATTTTTAAGACGGAGCCATACTTTAATTTATGTCTTGGAGACAAGTTTCTTTGTCTTGAAGACATAAATTTATCTCTGAGTCGAATTTTTATGACTTCAACACGAGCGGTTTATAACTTCGAGTGTATACCTTTCCTAACAAAAAGGGTCATTCTGACTGTCATAAGAAATAATCTTTGTTAATGATTAAACAATTTTGTATATCAACTTCTTTACGGATTTTCATTGGTATTTTTTTTTTTGAGAATATTCTAAAGGTTTATACTGGTACAGAGCCACAGATTCTTATTTTTTTAATTAAAAATAACTGATTTAAGAATAACAATTTTTTATTCATCAATTTTAACTTTATTTCTGAACCAAAAAAAGTTCGAGCATCTCGGCCAAGACAAGGCTCGCCTTGAGATAAGTAAACGTCGTCTTAGCCAAGACAAGGCTCGACTTGAGACATGTAAACGCCGTTTTACCTGTCGTAGCTATAAAAGTAAGATGAAGGCTTATGTCTCGACTCAGTTTTGAGAAGCAGCCAGATATCGATGTCTTGAGGACGAACTGAAGACATAACCAAGTCGAACTTAAATCGAAAAACTAGCCTGCCGAAAATTTTGAAAAAAATATATTTTATGAAATAACATGTAAAATGTTTGAAATTTTTTAAAAATCTTTTGGATATTATGGCTTATAAATATTCATTAATAAACAATTTTACACACTTTTTTAATATAATTACGAAGCATGGATCACTAAGTCCGGTTATTTGAGAAATATAAGATAGCCCGAAAATCGGGATTGGTGCCAAAGAAGAGCCCAAAAATATCCCAAAATTCTAATATGCTTACATTTAGTTAAATTGAATCTTTATTTTACGAGTATTTTTCAAAAGATAGGAGTTGTTTCTTCAAAATTAATTTTTGCAGTTTTTAAGAACCCAAAAAAGCCGAAAATTCTGACGCAGTTGATTTTTTTCATTCTTTCAATTTTCTGCAGTCGAGGTGCTGGCGGGTAGCACATCCAACCAAAATTCGGTTTTTGGAGAAAACCAAAAAAGCCCAAAAATCGGCGTCGGTGCCTAAAAAAAGGCCAAAATGATGGAATAAGGAAAATATTCACATTCCGCTGTTCAGGTGCTAGCGGAACGCACCATTTTCCCTCAATTGAAACTCTTATTATACACTTACCCCTCTTGCTAGACTGCTTTTTACTAAATTTAGTTGATTGACATCATTTCAATAAAAATTTTACAAAACCTCGAAATCCTGAAAAGGTTGTCAAGGTTATGTGTCAAGAGCTTTTTTTAAATAAAAATAATACTTAGCCGGACAAAGTAACGGTATTTTGTTATTGTAACAAATAATAAAAAAATGTATCCGAAAAATAAACAAGGCTTCAAAGTAACATAATATTTATCTCATTCAAATAGATTTCTCTTAGATCAATAAACTATATGTTTAACTCAAATAAAATAAACTAACAAAGAAACTCTATATCAAAGAAACTTTTCATTGGTCGTAAACCAATGCACACGTTTCTTTGACTTATTATTTTTTTAATCGAAAAAAAATAATTTTCTGAGTGTCAGTTTTTCTTTAATATTTCATGCTTACAATAAGATAAATGTTATTTTCGTTAGGTAAGCCCACTATCCATTCCGCATATATCGTCACTCTCTAGGTTTCGTTTCGCTGCGGTTAATTTAATAGAATAAGATATTTAATCTCTTTCATGATTTTATATGTTTTGTTAAAACATAAGCTTTAAGAAATTAGTAACTTTTCGAGTTTTTAACAACTAATTCATGATACTTGAAAAAGGAAAGATGTTTATATCCTTTCACTGCATTTTGGCACCATTTAAAAGTTAATTATTTTAGATAGAGCGCACGTTCAGAATATTTGATTCAAGGAAGCATTAAACTCTGTGAGAAAGCTTCTTTTACTATATTTATATATGGATGCGTATACCTATGTATAAACTTCCTTCTGAGTTTTGCACAGGTTCTTTGGTCGAATATTTATAAGGACGTTTCGTTAAAATTTCAAGGGGTTTCTCGGGAAGGAATGAATTTTATTTTCAAGGGCAATGGCCTTTGTTTCATGTATCTGTAGAGAAGGAAATATCGCATTTTTAATACTGTTAAAGAATACACGGATAATAAGTTTGTGGTCATTATTACGAGGGTAGTTCAATAAGTCCTTAGAATGAAGTATAAAAACAATTTTTTTTGGGTAAATTTTTTTTTATTTTTCAACATAATCTCCTTGGAGCT
>NC_046660.1:98192067-98194692 GCF_010883055.1 Belonocnema kinseyi | reverse complement strand
TGCTGATAGCTTTTTCATGCCTAATTTTTCATGTAGAATTGAAACAACTGCACCTATAGATATCCTTGTGGCCTCAGCTAACTCACGCACTTTTAATCTTCTGCCCTTCAACACCATATCGTGGATTTTATTGATGATTTCGGGAGTACTTGCTTCTACGGGCCTTCCTGAATGTGGTTCGTCACTTATTGATGTACGACCACGCTTAAATTCATTTACCCAGTTAGAAACCGTTGCTAAGGCAGGGGCAGATGTGCCATGAACTGAGTCTAATTCATTTTTTATCTCATATGGAGTTAAACCCTTTAAATGAAAATGTTTAATTACCGCTCTGAACTCGTTTTTTTTTCATTTTTCGTAAAGAAATTTTTTTTTTCAATTAGTTATAAAAACACGTAAACTCAGAAGATGTGGACTGTGACTGCACCATATATCTAGTCGGGAGTGGTGCTGACTGAAAACAGATGATTTGGAGCGATTCGCGCGCCATCTGTTGGTCATTCTAAGGACTTATTGAACTACCCTCGTACCATATCGAGGCGTCCTAACGATAGGATGCCAACGCACGCGATCGACTAGATGATACTTAACCAAAAATATAAACAATAAAAAGCTAACCAAGAAGTAAGCTCTAGAAAGTTTTAGATCGCGGAATTGAACAAGATGAAGCTAGAAGTTGGCCAAAACTAGAAGATGCTCGCTCGCTCCATCAAAACATTAAAGTACTATCTCGGGCGTGCAAAGCATGAAGGTGCTACTTCTCGCTTTAAATCTAAACGCGAGAAGTGACAACCTTCATGCTTTGCTCGCCCGAGATGGAACTTTCATGATTTGAAGAAGCGAGTGAGCACCTTTTAGTTTTGGCCAACTTCTAGCCTCATCTTGCTCAATTACGCGAGAAAGACTTTCTAGTGCTAACTTCTCGGTTAGTTTTTTATTGATTTAATTTTTGGTTAAGTACCGTCAAGTCGTGTCGCGTGCGTTGGCATCCTACCGTTAGGACGCCTTGATATTAGTATGGATGTCACAGGATGGGTGAAAAGTAAGGTACAAGATATCTTTATGCTGCTAGGGTATTTATTAAGTGAGAATCAAGTACGTTAACCCAAAAAAGGAGAAGGGTTACTTTAAAATATGGTCATTCCAATTGGCTCTTAGTAAAAATGTATAATTATCATGTCTGTTTCCAATTTTTAACCTTAAATTAATAACTGGAAAGAAAAGTATAAGAAAATTTGACAGAGTTGGTATCACAATTGTCGTAATTCGAATTTTCAAGTTTTTGAGTATTTTAATAGAAACATTAATCTATTATTGAAATTTTATCCTGCTAAAAAAATTTTAGTTAGATTTGGCTAGATGCCTTATATTACGTAGATCAGACACACTGAAATAAATCTCGTACCCGTAAACTTTACAGATTTACCATTTTGTGTATACGAAATGTTTGGCTATTGATTTTGCACATCTTCAAAACATTCAAGCAAGGAAATAGACATTTCCTACAAAAAAAGACGGCGGGATATTTTTTGCTCAAAATATTGTGGTCAGAAATCACTTATAAATAAGTACGGAAAGTTTCCCCTACCAGGAAAAGTACTTGAATTTAGTTCTGGAGTTGCTTTAACATCAATTAAAGATTCAAGCAAGGAAATAGAAATTCTCTGATAAAAAACTTATAGCATAACTTGTTCATTAAGGATTAGGATCGGAAATCACTTAATAACAAATGTAGGAAACAGCCCCCAGTAGGAGAAGTCGTTTAATTTTAAGAGTTGTTATAACATCTTTTAAAGATTTAATCAAGGAAATCTAAGTTTCGAAACAATAAAAACCACTTGGTTTTATGTAATAGTTAGGAAATGTTGATTACATTGCTAGTGTTTTTGAGGGATATTAAAACAACTTTAAAAATAAATTTAACGACCGCTCTTGCTAGATAATATTTTCCATTATTATTACTGGTAAGTCATTTTCGATAAAAATAGTTTAATCGAAAAGTTTCCTGTGATGTTGGTTGTTAGGGAATGTCGATCTAATTGTTTGAATCTCTAAGGGATATGGTAAAACATCCCTTAAACTAATTTTGGGTAATTTTTTAATCACCCTCCCCCCTCATTTATAAAAGATTTACGTGACTTTGTGTCCAACTTAATAAGCTTCGTTATCCATTAAAAATAATTTAAAATATTAAAATATCAGACTCTGTTCGGTCAATTCGTGCCTTTGGACCTTGAGTTGTGTTACCTTGATGTTATTGTGCATACCATGCGGGCTTGTTGTCTTCCATGGCCTTCGACCGATGAAAGCTAATTGTTTCTCCGGCGGACCATTGTTCGGTCACGTACTGAGATCGTAAAGTTTAGGAAAATTTGCAAGCGATCGTCTATCCCTGCAGGGTCGCGTCGTATAATCTTCACTTCTTCGTGAGTAGTCGAACGTAGCAGATCTCCCTTTTGTACTTCTTCTCATGTGCGATTGACATACTCACATAGTGACCTAATTTGTATATCGGATATATGATGATCTTTCTCGCCTTGTGTTGTGCCTCGCCACATTTTTGGATTACGGTTGTGTGCGCTCGAGCTGTGCTTTGTCATGTGGTGGATCGTTTGTGATCATTCA
>NC_046660.1:98168399-98191967 GCF_010883055.1 Belonocnema kinseyi | reverse complement strand
GTTCCGTTCTTTATTGTAACTAATGGTGTTTTGTCTTTGGCCTACCTCCTTCCTCCAAATCCGAGCTCTCTTTTATTGAAAATATGATTTAATTGCAAAACAGACTCTTAAGCTTAAAGGACCTTTAAGACAAAGGATTTAGGACGATTTTTCACAAAAAGGGGAAATTATAGAAGAATGAATTCTTTTGAATGAAATAATGTAGCTACCATGTTGAATTCAATGTGACACGCTTTAAAATATTAAGATTTTAGGTCGAAATATATTGCATTTTCAACAAAACAGTTGGACTTACAACTAAAAAGATTTTCTACCCGAGGATATGAATTTTCAACACAAAAATAGGAATTGCCAACAAGAAAAATTAATTTTTTAACAAAAAGTTGCTTCAACCAGTAAATGCTTAAACATTCAGACCAAAAAGACGAATTCTAAACAAAACAGTTAGTGAAATTTTAAGTCAAAAAGACGATTTTTGTATAAAACATTTAAATGTTCAGTCCGAAAGTATGAATTTTTAACAAAAAAGTTCATTTTCAACCAAGAAAGATGAATTTTCAAACATGAGAAAGCTGACTTTCCTACCAGAAAATATGAATTTTCAATTCTAAAGGACGAAGTTTCATAGAAATTGTAGAATTTTCGATCAAAAAGATGACTTCAACATAACAGTAAAATTTTTAACAAAATAATTATATTTTTAACAAACTAGTTAGTTTTTTTTAAAGAAAAAGCTGCATTTTTCACATTTTAAGATGAATTTTTCACAAAGAAGTTTAATTTCTCAAATAAAATTTTAGAATTTCTTTCCAACAATACAAAGAACAAGGGGCGTCGGAGCCGTGTGGGCTGGGTAGGCATGAGCTCACGCACGAATTTTGATGGGTGGGCCGAGCCCACCCATGAAATAGGTACACCTGATAATAAAATAAACCTCATAACTATATAAAATTAGAATTTTTGAGCATATTTTCGGTGAGTCCACCTATGAAAAAAACAGTTCCGACGCCGCTGCAAAGAACGAATTTTCAACAAACTGAATTTATCGAAAAGACACATTTTTTAACAAAAAAGTTCAATGATCAACCATATAGATAAATCTTCAACAAATAAAATGAATTTTTTACCCAAAAGGACGAATTTTCAACAAATGAGTTAAGTTCTGAAGAAAAAAGGGGAATCTGGAAAAGAATAAATTTCAAGAAAGACGTTCAACTTCTAACCAAGTGGTTGAATTTTGAATTGAATAGTGCAATTTTCAAACAAAGAGATGCGTTTCTACCAAATATTTTAATTTTCAAGCTAGAAGAACTCATTTTCTATAAACCGTTCAATTTTCAAACCGAAAACATTAATATTTTCAACAAAAAAGTGAATTTAGAACTAAATAGTTGGATTTTCAACTAAAATGATGAATATTCAAACAAAAACCATGATTTTTTTACAGAGTGGTTCAAGTTAGAACCAATAATAGATTTTTCAATCAAAAAAGATAAATTCTCAACAAAAATGGTAATACACCCGACTCTAGGTTCAGCCACTGGCGGTTTAGTAGAAATATAAATTAATATTTTATTTTTTTTAAGGGCTTTTTCTTAAAGTTTTGGTGAAGCCACTGTTTACCCTATCCAGATTTTTGGTCCATAGGTAAATCGCTAAGATGTTAACTAGTAATATCTAGATAATCTTATTTAGTATCTGGTTTTATGTGTGTGGGTCTCCGCATGCCATGGGAGTTCATTACTCTCTTTCTTTCCTTTTCCTTTTCTGTTGTTCGATGTTCGCAAGACGAGACTCCTTGATGGGGATCTATTTTGTTAATATGATTAGTTTCAGGTCTGCGAACATTACGAAGTTTCTGAAGATTCATGGGCACATCTCATTTTGAAAGTTATGGACTTTTTGAAGAGCAAATTGTCCTTGGTAACTTCGATCACACATATAAAAAAAAAACATTTTCTCACATTTCTGAAATCCAGTGTTCCTGTAACAGCTAATTTCAGCACTGTAGACTAAAAAACGTTCTGTCCGTCAATGAGTCGATCCTGGGGCAGGTCCATCGCCTTAAGATAGAATGCCTAGACGGCGTCGAAAGTTATTTCTCAGTTCGTAATTACATATGCCAATCCATGTTGTGCTACTTATAACCCAAAATCACAACAGCAGTCATTTTCAAGAGGATTTGTTGTCGTCTGTGTTTTAAACAGCATCATGGCACATTTCATGATAACATTAAGTGTAAAAGGCCTTCGAATGAGGGCTCGGAGTCTTCAAACAATGAGAAAGTACGTTTGGATTTGGTTTCGGAATCTGACTGTTCGGTTCTTTTTCTCGATCCCTCTTATTCTTAATTCTCGCACATCATTTTCACTTGTCAAAGTTAATACTCTTCGACTTGCATTGCTCATGGGCGCTAAAGTTTACAGGTCACTTCTTCTGGATGCAACTCATGAAGAATTACGAAAGCCTCCCGTCGTCTTTTCAGTCCGTTTCTGGATAGGTTTCATTGAAATGATTGGATTGACTATTCCTTGACTGAAGCCTTGCACTATTGTGCTTGTGGTTTAATTGATTCACTGCCTACGCAAGGAATTGGAACTCTCTCTTGCGGTCAACAACGCTTGGTTGGACTCACGAAGCGTTCTCGTTTGGATTAAAGCGGTTGACTCTTCCCGCTGACCGATTATGTAGCCAGTCGGATGTCGAATATCCAGCGGGCTCTCCAACGTCTTTTGACGTCACGTCCCTACAAATTAAAAACCAGCTGATCGTACCACTCGAGAAATGGATCCTCTGGCTTGAACTTAGTAGAGTCTGTAATAGAATGTCCCCGAATAGCTTTCGCAGAGTGAAGCCTATTACACAGCATTTTCCATTTTCATGATGAAGCTTCTCCCACTGACCCTCCCTAAGCTGATTATATCGAATTTGAGCAGCTATCCATTTTCATTCGTCACACACACTGAAACCTTATAACGATCAGCAATTTCCCTTCATCGACTCGTGTAACAAGAGTGATTGCGCATTGTTTGTGCTTCAAACTTATTTCTAAGTCTGCTGTAGAACGTTTTGGACTTGTGGATCAGCGTCTTACTCACGAAGAAACCCACAGAACGTTTGTTAGTTTGATTTTTCTGTGCTAAGAACGAATTCTCGGAGCTACACCTTCGGATAAGGAACTACAATGTGTCAATTACAGGCGTTTTTTTGCTTAATCAATGCGTGACCCGTTTGGCGGGACTAGCCTCATTGGTACTTTAATGCACCGTTGGAACATGTGGCTAGGGTTGACCCCGGGCAGGTTGCACTTCTGCGATCTGCCTCTGCTGAAACATCTTTTGGGGTCTCCAATCGCTCCATTGCCACATTGTGCTGGTTACTAGTTGTGCGCTGCCATAATGCGGTAAATTTTTCTCCATGGCGGGCCGAATTGAATTTCTTACTTATGCCCAGCAACTTATTGTGTGCGTTATGGCGGGCGAAACTAAACTCTTGACATCCATACGTGGAATTTGTTTTGTTCGGCGAACGAGGCGAGCGAGATGTTAATAATTTATTTGATCTTATTATCTTTTTTTTAGTGACATTTCAGTTTCACTGTTGACAGAATGGTTTTCACCCAATGCTTAATCTTCTTGAAATTCTCCCTCTGTTTTGACGTTTAGGCCGTACTCTTTCGTTGGAGTCGGTGCTCAGGTAGTAGCGTAATACCTCTTTGTTGATCAGACTCAGACCCTTTTTTCTGGGAGTTCTGTGTCAACCAGGGTTCTGGCATGTGTAGTTATTCCGATTCCTTTAATTTCGGTTTTTGTTAAGTAACTTTCCCGACTCGATCTTCTTCTGGTGTTTTGGGAAGTGATGAGTCGGATGACATATTACTTCCGGTTGCATCGGGATCGATCGTTCGGCGAACGATCCTGGTCGTAACTTCCGGAGGTTAAATCTCTCTAGGACTGAAAATAACTTCTTCATTCGAACATATTCTTAATATAAGTACTTTATTCGTATTAATTCAAAAAAGTAGAATATAGTGTTATATTAATTAAGAATAAAAAAGGCACTGAAAAGATGATAAAGATAATTCGGTAGAAAATATAGATCTAGAAAGAATGGAATGATTTAACCATTTTATGACAAATTTTACGGCTTGTTACACACAAATCAATAATATTAATAATCATAATAATTTAATAATAATAATAATAATAAAAGCATGGAAGTAATTGAAGTCATTGATTGAAAATCCTAACCTTGAAATTCCATCTTTTTATTTTTATAATGAAAACTTGTGAAAAGCAAAAAAATAAAAAGTTTTGTTTTAATATTGTATCCCTAAAGAGGATAATTCGAGCATTTTTCTGAACATTCCCGAAATTTCAAAGAATCCGTTTCGTGCACAAAATAAAATTAACTTTATTTTCATATTTCTTTTTTAAAAACAGGAAACTAAAAAATACTTCATTATAATATCAACAACTGTTTTCCTTCACTATTTTATTAATAAAAAGTATAATACTTGGAATTTTTACGTAAGCATTCCGGACAATTTGAAGAATTCTTTTTATGCGCAAAAAATATACACTCTATTTTCACATTTCTATATAAAAGAGAGAAAACTAAAAATACCTAAATATATATTCAGCTAATTAATTAATTATTTAATTAGTAATATTATTGACAAAATTGAAAGTAAATGAAAATATTTCAGCAAAATTATTTTTTGCAAGCGGGTATGTATTATTAGTTAATTTTTATTTATATAAATATATATGTAATATATATTATATTTATATAGTATCAGTAATATTCTTATATTGATATATACATTATATATTAGGGCGAAGTGAAAATGATCAAATTAGTCGAATCGTTTAAGCTGAGCGAAACAAATTTGTGGGTTGATATCCAAATAAAATAAAAAAAATTAGAAATCGTTTAATATCTTCTGTTCCCTGCTTTGAATAGAAAATAAAATTTTTTTGCAATTCCAAAAAAATTTCCTATTGATTAAAAAATTATGGCAAATTTTTTCTATGTACAATTTTTGCTAGTGAATAAAAAAAAATTAAATATTTTAAAAAATGTCGCGCAATTTACAATTTTTTGAAAATGGCCAAACGGCATGTTTTCTTGGTTTGAGTCCTATGCACACATTTTCTAAAAAGTTGAATATGTCGAACTTAAAATTTTTTAATTAGGTTGATTTTATTAAATTTTCAAAATATAGTTAGAGGTGAGTGGGATGAGTTCCACACGAGATATGGGGATGAAACTTTTTTCCTGCTTTTTTGGCATCAACTGAAAAGCATATTAGCAAAAATTGGGCGTATTTTTTAATTATGTTGATTTTAACGAATTTTCAAAATATATTTAGGGGCGAGTGGGGTGAGTTCCACATGAGATATGGGGATGAAACTTTTTTCCTGCTTTTTTGGCATTAGCAGAAAACCATATCAGCAAAAACCTGGCGTAGTTTTTAATTAAGTTAATTTGATTGAATTTTCGGAAAATTTAGGGGGTGAGTTACATATGCGCTGTAGGGTTGAAGCTGCTTTAGGCAGTTCTTAGGGTTGTACGCAACTATTTTTTACTGTAAAATGGCAGATTAAATTTCAAACAAAAACAGTCGCTATTCTTTCAATCAAAAAGGACGAATTTTCTGTCAAAAAAGACAAATATCCATCAAAAATATTAAATATTTGAAAAAAGAGAATTTTTTAAGAAAGTCGTTTTAATTTTCGAACAAAATAGATTCGTATTTTTGAGCAAAAATATGCATTAATAAGCCATAAAGACAAATTTTCAACAATAACATTTAATTTTCGATAAAAAAAAGATTATTCAACAAAATTTGTTCAATTATGAAAAAGAATATATGATTTTATAAACAAAAAAGTTGAATTCTTCACAAAATAATCAAATTTTCAACAAAATAGTGTATTTAAATTTGGAATTTAACTAAATTTTATTAAATTTTTTAATTTATCTCAATTTCATTTAAATTTAAAGTTTAGTTTTATAAAATAATTATTGAAATTTCATTACAATTCTAAAGTACGAAAAGAATTTGTTTAAAATTTATTTATTCATTATCTCGAAAATTCCTATTTTCAAATCAACCGTAAGAGAAATTAATTTAAAAATAATAATAAAAATAGAATCTTTTTAGGACATCTTTAATTTGAATATAAATAGGTAATTCCTCGAGTAATTCAGTGTTCACAACATTTTTGGCATACAGAGCCAGCCGACCGACTCAGCTATACTAAAGATTGCTATAGTGATGGCGAAGGCGAACGCGAGAAAGAGAAAATCACGTTTGGTTTGGGAATTCAACAACTTTCAGTGAGCCCCCTGGCCCCACACGCCTGTTGATATGATCGTGTGGACGCGGTTGCCATAGAAACGACGAGAAGTTGTAGAGGGCAGCACCTTGATATTTTCGAACATGTAGTTAGATATATATACATATCGGCCGTCCCCACTCCTGACCCTTGCCGCACTCGGTAAAATATCTTTGTCAAGACCTACTCACCTTCAATCAGCTATGCCAGGTCCGTCTGACGCTCCTTACCGTCCCCGAGAACGGGGGGGGGGGGGGGGGGGGGGGGGGGTACCCTCGAGAAAAAAATATCCCTCAGTTTAGATTTTCAGGAAATGCGGCTTTCCTTGCTTGCATCTAACCAAATGTAATTTAAGTTTTTGAGAGGAATAACATTTCAATAATAGACGAATTTTTCTATTAAAATATGATGAACCTGGAAAAATCTATTATAAGTTTGTAACAGGATAAGATTTAAATAGTACACGAATTTCTCTTTGAAATATACTTAAAAATGGAAAGCTTGGCATTTGTTTCAGTAAAAGATGTCCGTTTTTCTGATACATTTTTTTCGAATGATTAACATGAGCTATTTATATTTATTGATGATTTTATTCATTATATATCATATATTATCATTATGCATCATTGATATATCATAAATACGTTATATATATTACAATTTTCAACATTTCAAGAAAATTGTTAGATATCTGTAATCGTAATTCCATACAAAAAAATCTGCAACCCAAGCTAAACTACCATATTTATACGCTTTTGAGGTCGCTGAACCCGAATCCATAGTTGTTTTCACCCCATCAGGTCAGGATCAAGATACATTAAAGGTCAGAATGAAGAAAACCATTCAATCAGAGAAAACCTTGAGATCGGAGAAAATCTCTGCTATAATACGTTTTTGGGGTCGCTGAAACGGAATCCAGGGTCAGTTTGACCCGACCAGGTCAATACCTAAGTCAAGTAAAGGTCAAAATGAATGAAACCATTGGATTAGAGAAAAACTTTACCCTTAGACGGTTTGGGCGTAGCTGAATCCGAATCCGCGGTCATTTAAAACCCATCAGATAAGGATAAAGGTCAGATGAACGTCAAAATAAAAAAAAACCATTGCATCGGCGTGAAATAATATTCTAAGATGTTTTTGGGGTCGCTAAATCCGAATCTGGCGTAATTTTTAGTCTATAGGGTCGGTATGAAGGTCGCCCCAAGGTCAAAATAGAGAAAACCATGTAATCGAACTTATGGGGTCGAACTAACCCCGGATTCGGATTTAGCTACTTCAGAAACGTCTAAGGGTAGATGTTTTCTGCAACTCCATGGTTTTCTCAATGTTAATTTTTAGGGGATTTAGTTACTCCAAAAACGTCTGAAAATTCACATTTTCTCCGATCCAATGGGTTTTTTCATTTTCAGCTGCACTTGACCTCCATGCTGACCACATGGGATCAAACTGACATCGGATTCAGATTCGGCGACCCTAAAAACGTCTGAGCGTAGAGATTTTCTCCGATTTAATAGTTTTCTCCGATCTAATGGTTTTCTCCGTTTTTACCTACAATTGACCTTCATTCTGACCTGTTGGCTCATGTTGCAGACATTTTTTTTGTGGACCTGTATATGGTAACCTTTTTTCCCAGATGCCAAATGTATATGTCACCATAATCTTTGGTAATGATTACATTATGTTTATCTATAAATTTTCTAAACAATTTGTGTAAGTATTCTTATTTGTCACTCGTCACATCGCATCCATACATCAGGCTAAATGTGTCCCTAAACGTTTTTTCCGTGTAGTTTCTAGTTATTGTCAGTGACATAATTACAACCAAACTAGTAAATAAAATTCTACAGATTTTCAGTAAAAATTTCTTATAAGTCTATTAATTAACCAGTAATAGCATCAAGCTTGGCAATTAATAATAATGAGAACATTATTCAAACACATTAAATTATAAAAAAGATGTGCATAGATAAATATTAGGAGGACAAGCAAAATGCACCATCAAAAAATTTTAATTTAAAATTTCATATCAGTCAATGGTTATTAAAAATGAGATTTTAAAGGTGTCCAATCCGCTTTTAGTATCATAGTAGAAAGTATTAAAACAACAACAAAATCTTATCAAACATTCAACTAAAAGCCCCCGCTACATTCTGCTGAATGTTTTCACGATAAAAGCGGCTTTCAATTGACCACTATCGAAGGTACCATCGATTTTAGAGTTGCCTTTGTCGGAGTGATTTTAAGCAGAAGCAACTTTTTTTATCTTATTTTGGAGAACGTCCAAATTCAACGCGATTTTGCATTTTATGCTTCTACCTCTTTTTGAGTTGCCACGCCACGGTCCGTCGATTCGGAATGGGAGAAATAAAGGGAGGAAGGACGACCAGTAGGAATGCAGCGAAGAGGGTTGGGGCTTGAAATGGGAAAAGGCAAAAGGGGTGAACGGGAGAAACATTGAGGGGGTAAAACTGTAGGTACGTGGGCATAACGTCGTTATGCAGATAATACACGAGGAACCACATATTATGCCGCGAAACCGAGAAAGTTCTTGCACGCGTCCGCACGGTACAGCTGCCGCAATGCCGGGTGGCATCGACCCGGGCGGCTTTTACGAAGATAACATCTCCGCTTATGAGGCATAGCTTATCTCCGCCTTGCCGTAGATCTTTCGGTGCACAGAAGCCGCATTATACCCACCGGCCGGGCAGACTCTCCTTTATAATCCATTACAGCTTCTAAAACACCCGACACCCCCAGTTTCCGCTAGCTTTAGCAAGAACCTCTATGTACTATCAGTGTACCAAAGCTTCTCAAAGTTATCAAATCCCTAGAACTGTCAGGAACCATGAATGCATTCAGTAAGATCAACAACGGGACAGACAGTGTGATCTACCAGAAGATAAGCTAAATATAAATTGTCGCTCCCTGCTAACTGCTCCGCTTCAAAATTTTATTGTTGGGTAAATGTTCCTGTTCTTGATCATTTGGATAATTCCATTAAGTTTTTGAGATAAGCGCAGTGCATACATTTCGTTAAGTTTTTTTTTTTCTGATACTGTGAACCACGTACCACCATTTGTTAGATTTCCTACATTTTTACATATTTTATATTATGTTATCCGTACTATTGACAACTGTTTACAACTATTTAAATAATTTCTTGTATATCTAGTTCCTTAATTATATTTTACAGTAGCGCCATTTTGAAATAACTAGCGAACCAGTAAGTTAGCGATCGAAAAAGAAAGATGGAAAGAGCGATCGAGAGAGCATGCCCAACTTATCAGTAAATACTATGACATAAACATTACTTAAAAATCGGTACGCTTTTAGGATAGACCACATCCATTTCCTTTTTCTTTCACTTCTCCCTTACCTCAGTCTGGCTCTCTCTTATTTTCTCACCTAGCCCTCTTCAATTCTTTCATACACTCCTCACTCAATCCATCCTTCCCTAAAATATTTTACAAATTCTCTTCCCAGCTTTCATTTTCTTCCATTTCTCTCCTACATCCTTCTCATACATGTTCCCATGTTTCCTGACCTCAATGATAGATCCTGCACTTTCTTTTCTCTTTCTTTTTCCAGTACATTCCTTCTCTGACCATGTTTCCCAATTTAAAGCTTGCTTTTCTGGTCCATCTTCTCTGTCCCCATACCTTTTATGAATACTTTGATACTCCTTTCTTGTTTATAATGCCATACTATTTATTATATTATATTTCCTCAATCATCACCTATCTTTGTGTTAATTATCTTTTACTGTATCTTTTCTCCAATTCTTCATAGTTTACCCCAGTTCTCTCTCCTTTATCTCTAGCACTGAAGAACTCCCATCTTTCTTCTTTCCATCTCTTTAATACTATCGCTCACACTCTTTTTTCATCTACCTCCTTCAAATACTTCCATGCCCTCTCTGCCGCTCTAATACTTAATTTATTCATTTGCACTTCTAGAAAAAAATTTTATTCTAAAGCAAGAACAGTTTAATTGAACATAAAATGTTAATTTTGAAAGTTCATTCCTAAAAAAAGTAGATTTTGTTTCAACAAAAAGTTGCATTTTTTCCTATCTTGCATAATTTGACCGCAAAATGCAATCTTTGATTTTTGATTATTGTTTGTCTGTCAAAATTTGAATTTTTAATTTTTGGAAAAAATTCAAAAAGTTGGTATGATAATCTTCTAGGGCTATCGAAAATTAACATTATTCTTTTCTAAACTTTTTTTCAAATCATGCGTTATTTGGCCTAAAATGGCCATTTTCGTATGTTTTTTGGAATTTTGTAAGAGCTATAACTCTGGTAATTCTTGGTTTTATGAAAAAAGGCATGAAGATCAATTATTAGACTTTTTGAAAACTATAAAAATCCGCACAGAAAAAGTTTGAATTAAAAAAAAGGGGTTTTAAAAATATTCAAAATGCGAGCACCTTTTGAGTTTTTATCCAAAATGTCAGACTAACGAACTTGACCTTGAGTTTAGGATACTAAAAGAGTGTATCAAAGGCAAATATAATAAAATGATTTTTTAAAAAGTTATTGTGCTCACAGACAGACAGAAATACATACATACACACATTCGTAAAAAACTGTTTTTCGAATTCAAGGGTTCTCGAAACGTGGACATTTTAACAAAAAGGGGGGGGGGGGTATTTAAATTTTGTACAAATCTAATATCTTCTCTGATGAGAATGTAAAAATTAATTTTTGAGAAAGTAGTTTAACTTTTAACCAAAGAGTATGAATGTTCATACTCATACTCAATATATGTAGAAATTTACTTGAAATTTTAGAAAAATAAATTTGCGAATTTATGGAAATTTATAGAAAAACTTTTTCCGTCTATAAACAACAGTATCTAATTAGTAGTTACGACAGAAGTTAATCAAACCAAAAAGCGAAGAATCATATCCAGCTAATGATATAAAAAGTAATATAAATTTTGTAAATGAATGGAGGATTATTTTCAACAATAATGATATTTCTTCTATTAGTAGCTGCTGTGAAAACTGTAACATATTATTTAGACCTGTAATTAATCTTTCAATAAATGTATGCTAAAAATATTATCAACTCAAGCAATGGTGATTGTTTTATGCCTGCGACTCAAGTTCGCTGCTTGACATGAAAATCAATTTTATCAATGACGCACAAATATTACTTTTTTAGATTATATTTATGTCTCTAAGTGACACACAGTTTTTATAAATGCCAGGGATTTTGAATTTTTTGCTATATTAGAACCGACCATTTGGAGTTTTTTAGTTGCAAGAAATTGCAAAATGTAAAAAAAATTAAAATTTTATTTTTTAATTTGCAACAAATTTGACACACGTCATTATAAACCAAAGTAATCCTGTCTCAATGTGAATGAAAAAATTTATGATGTTTTTTAACTAATATTTTCATTTTTTTGAAACGGTGGTTATGTCATTTTGGAATGTTACCCTTCAATTATCTTAACGTGCAAAATTAAAAAGTTTAGCACAAATGCTTAATTTTGATATTTTGTTCGCAGATACATTTTTATTATAACATAGACCCGTGTTGGAATCATTTTTCAAGTTATTCCTATACTCCAAACATGAATTATAAAAGGAAATCGCCGACGCCTCGGATTAAGATCGTGGTCTGACTAAACCATGTGTTGTACTACTGCAAGATAACATACATGCGACAAGGCCGCCTGAGTCGAAATATAGGCCCTACTTTGATGCTTCAAGTGGAAGTATTGTCCCTACTTTGCGGCTATTTATTCTGCTAGCTCCTACGTAGCCACTCCTAAAGATATTTTCATTCTATTTTGCTTCTGTATAAGCTTCAGCCCCTACATTGAAGGTCTTGCCTCTATATTCTTGAGTTTTACTTATGTTTCCTTTAAAGCTCCATATTCTCCGTAGAATTTATAAATTTTCTTTTAACGCTCTTAAATTTTAACGCACAAAATATGTGGCGTCCTTGCCTCGACGCCTGCACCCTCGTGACAAATACTTTGTTGTTTTCTTTAAGATTCCATCATCACAGTTTGTAAAAGCAACAGTTAAATTGGTTTAAAATAATAAATATTAAAGTGGTAACATCGAAATGGGTTCAAGAGGAAATAAGTTTGCCCTAATCTGGTGGCTGCAAGCAAAAGGGAAAATGCAAACCAGCGCTAAGATTTTAAAGATAGTTATCAAGAACCCAGATCCCCCCCCCCCCTCCCTAAGGATATCAAACACACGAGAAGAAACGTCAAAACAAAAAGGTAAGAAAGATACAAAACTTTTGTATTAAGTTTTTTCTGCACCACAAAAAATAAATCCAAATTAGTTACCACAGATTCTGAAGAAATAGATTTTCCTTTCAATTTTCTTTTGAATTGAAGATTCACGAAATTGAATGATTTCAGTTTAAAAATTTAGAAAATAGGGCAATTTAAAAACGATACAAATTGAATATTTTAAGATTAGATAATTGGAAATTATTTATACTTAAAAGCGTTCAAAATTAAATAATTAAAAATTGAAAACTTTTGAATTTGAACAATTATAAATTCAAAGCCATCAAGATTTGACAATTTTATATTGAAAACTAAATTGAATCATTCAAATTTGAAACTTCTGAAATTCAAGAATTTAAAATTGTTATTACAGAACAAAATTATAATTTGACGTTCAAGCTAATCAGGCGAATTGTTATAAAATCAAAGAATGAATTTAATCATACTAAACCAACTTTCAAACTAATCAATAATTTTAAATGGGAAATAATAAAAATGAAAAAAAAATCTACTCCAGAACCTTGATACTTAAAGAATTCGAACTTTATTTTAAACTAACAAAATTTATATTCACCAAAAATTGTGATATCGAAACTTTTTTTTACATTCTCATCATTTATGATTAAGAAAGTATTAGAATTATCAGAAATTTGACATCACACTTTTTCAACGGAGCTCCACGTTTCAAAACCCCCTCTTTAGATCCTAAAAGAAAAAACGAGTTCGTGAACCAGCCATTTTTGATAAAAATTCAAAAAGTGAGCGCATTTTGAAAATTTTTCAGACAACTTTTTTCTGAATTTGAAAATTACATGTACGGATATTTATAGTATTAAGAAAAAAAAACAATTTATCTTTATGACTTTTTTCGATAAAAAGAAAATTCTCAGAGTTATAGCGTTTTCAAAATTTTTTTAATCAACCGAAAATCAAAATTTGAAGCCGAAAAACTCACGATATGAAATAAAGTCAAAAGAAGAAAAATATTTCTTTTTGAAAGCCCTACAAGATTATCATAACCAATTTTTGGATTTATTTCAAAAATCGAAAATTCAAATTTTGATTGCACAAAAAATAATGGAAAATAAAAATTCCATTTTGTGGACAAACTATGTAGGATACGAAAAAAGATGAATTAAGAAAAATGGTTATCCCAAAAAAGATCTACAATTTCGTTAAGAATCACTTATTAATAGGACGCGTAGCTTTTGTTTTATTCGTGAAAAATAACGTTGAAAATAAAATAAAATTTAAAAAAATGTGTGGAAAAACGACGAAAGTTACGAGAAAAAAATCCAACAAAACCTGTTTACAAATGTCTGTCGGAAATCGAGCGCGCAGCGCGAGTGTCAGGATGAGAATGTGTACCTCAAAGCCTACAGAGCTTTGAGAAACTTAATATTTGTCTATACTTAATTAAGTAGACAATTCAGAATATGAAGAGGCATATAAATACTGACATCTAAAAAAGATTTTTTTGATAAAGTTTCTTTCAAGCATTCCAAATGCAAAGAATAAATATCCGAGCGCGGAGCGCGAGATCCAACCGTTGCGCGCCCCAGGCGTGGTCAAACTTTCGAGCCGCGCGCGCAGCGCGCGATGAGAATGTGCCCGTCAAGCGGGCAGATTTTTTTAATCAAAGCCTTTAACATTTCAATTGTTTGTGTTTAATTCAAATCACATGAAAACTAATAATTTTCAAATTGCTAATTAAACTTTCCCAAATTCAATCAATTTTCTTCAAATTTTAAAAACATGAAAAAAAGTATCATTTCCTTTCAAAAACAATATATTTCCCTCTCGAGAAATTCTGCGATTTCAAGTGTAGGTCCCTGATGATTTCAAATGGATTCGGTCAGTGATGATTGTTTATCTTACGGTATTTTCCAAAAAACCGACGTTGATTACAGTTTACTTGTAACCACTCTTAATAAGATCACCTATAGTTATAAATATATACCAAAGATTTTGATGTACCATTTACATAAAATAATAAATTGTTTCTTCAAAATGTCATATTTTTAAACCAATTTATTTCTCTATACCGAGATGTCGATCACCCCAATATTCCTGATACATTCACTAAATATTCTCATACACGTATTATTTCAATATTCTTGGTATTCTGGATATCCTTTCTAATCTCAGATATTTTTTATATTTCAAAATATTCCGAAATATCCTGAAATATTCACAAATATTCTGACATATTCCTTAATTTCCCTTTGCGCTCTACATGTTTTTAAAGATTCCAAATTATTTTAAATGATTCTAAAAAATGTCAAGAAATTCCAAAAAAGTTTATGTATTATTGTGTGATTACAAAATATGTTGAAGTGTTTAATAGGATTTTAATGAATTTCAAAATAATTTAACGGGATTTAAACATTCTTTTAAATTAAAAAATATTAACGTTTATAAATGAATTTCAAAAGATTTCGAGTAATTTTAAAGAATTTTAAAAGATTTTAGAAGAATTCCAAAAAGTGCAAGAATTTTTAAGAGATTTTAAAGACTTGAAAATACTTTTTATGAATTCAAGAGATTTTTAGTCATTTTAAAGGATTTTCTGGAATTTCTGGATTTTCAAGGAATTTAACGGGAGTTATTTGATTAAAAATTTTTTTAAGTTTATAATCGAATTCCAAAGGTTTCAAATTGAATTTTTTTTAATCTTTTAAAATATCTTGAAATATTTTTGGATTAAGTTTAAATCTTTATTGGGCACATAAAATATACAATAATAATTTGTAAAATTTCTAAAACCTTAGTTCGAACCCCCACGACGAATAAAAACTTTCATAGCGTGCGATTATAAATAATGTAGTGATTGTGTAATGGTAAATAATTGTGTCCTTAAACATCTGAACAAATATTAGGGTATAATAGTAATAATGTAATAATACAGAAGATTAATTTTTTTGTGCCGAAAAATCGGTTATAATTTTATAGAACTGTTCTCTATAGTTTCGGGACTAGTTCAACGCGATGTAAAATAAAGACGATTTTAACTTTGATTAAACTACCCAGCGTATCCCCTACTATAGGATTAGTTCTATAAAATTTCATGAATATTTTTTTCTGCGTGCAAAATAACTTGAAACATTACGAAAATGTCACTATGTCTTCTTCTTGCTCCATTTTGTAAATTTTTCGTCAAATAATTTTATTCTGTACATGAAGGTAGAGTGTGGAGCGATAAATTAGAAACAAAAACTAAGCCTCTATTTTGACGCCCCAAATGGAAGATTCGAAAATTTTTTCCCATAAGAGAGCTAAAGAAGGGGCAGAAATCGTATAGCAATATACTCTACTTTACAACCATAGCCCCTACAAATATTAGCCTGAAGAGTCTCAAAGTAGGAGCAATATTTCGACTCGGGCGATTTCAATGTTAAAAATTTGAAAAGAAGGTGATAAAATTTCCCGGAGACTTTTTAATTTCGATTTTTGATTAAGTTTCTTAATTTTTTCACGAATAAACAAATATGATGAAAAAATGGTCATTTTTACTTTTTGGCGTTTCCGGTGATCGTGAATATTAGAAGAAGCTAAGTTTTGTAGAGTAAAATTAGTTGAAGTTTTTTATTCTTTATATAATAAATAAACTTCTAAAAAGGAATACATTTTTGTTGAAAGTGTGTTTTATATAATTTTAATTAATTTGCCGGTTTTTTAAGGAATTTTGATACTTTATGATAATTTCAGCAAAATTGAGAATAAGATGATAAATTTTAGGATTTTTAAAACAAATTTAATGAATAAATGCATTATTTGGGCATTTGTCGACATTAATATTAGTTTATTTGTCAGTGGCCGTCCTTATAATTGAAAAATCTATATTATTTTTATTAAAATTTATAATTAGTTTATAAATTGTACGATTTGAAATTTAAAAAAAATTAAAATGCATTATTCAGGCATCGGTTGATGGAAAAATTAGTTTTTGTCAATGCCAATCCATTTAATTGGTAATTCCATGATAATGTTATGAACATTCTTAATTAGATGACAAACTGTACAACATGTTTTAACAAATTTGATAAAGAAATACATTATTTGAGCATTTGTCGACGAAAAAATAGTTTATTTTCAATGACAGTTCATTGAGTTTTAATCAACAAGATAATAAGATATCTACGCATTAGTAGCCTGTTTGCTGCATTTTCGAGCTAAAATTAGAAGGACTGGCACTGAAAAAAGTCGGCCACGGGTGTCCCAAACTTGACGAGATTTTCGTATCACACAAGGAAACACATTTGATTTTAAAACATCGATTTTTATTAAATGCACGTAAAATAAATGAAAAATAATAACGATTAAACATTTCCTGTGAGAGGTTCCCTTTAATTAAATTTCCTTCAATTTTTTGAAAAAAAATTTCAAATCGAATGAAAATTAAAACATATAATTATTTTTAAGGTATAATTTCCTGATAATATAACTATTAATTTTATAAGTATTCTTTATTTATTTTGGAAGCCTTGTGAGCTGTGTGACTTTTTTTCGAGCCGGCTCGCGCCTCTATCTGAGTCGCTAGCAAAAAGTTCGTCTTGCGCGATTCGAGTTTTTGCACACTCCTTTTGTCAAAAATTGCATGAATAATGAATTCGCTCAACAAAGTCATACGATTTGTCAATTTATTATAAATGTTGCTGAAATTATAATTAAGTTTCCAATTGATATCAATTATAGGAACAAATTTCTTTATTATAATATTGTTTCCACTTAATTTTTTTGCAATATATCTTAAAAAGTCGTAAAATTATTGGAAATAACATGAAAGACACCGTCAACAAATAACTAGTTGATCATTTTTTGTTTATTATATAATGAAAAAAATCTTTAATTAAAAGTAATCTATTAAACACATACAAATTCAAAAAATTTCATTTTATAGACGAGCAGCGGGAACTTGTAATAAAAAAAATTGTTATTCTGTAGTCATATTTGTTTATTTATAAAAAATATTAGAAATGAAATAAAAAAGCAGGCTCGATAATTTTCTGGGACATTTTATCAGCTTATTTTAAATTTTTTACGTCTAAATCAGTCCTCAATATTTTTCGGCTGTGCGTTACTATGAACTAAAAAAGTCATTTTTTCCACCAGTATACTGTCTCCCTGCTCATCCTTCTCAGTTGACTATACGTCGACTTATATTGCTGATTCCCGAACATCGTGGGCCATAAAAGGCTGACTATACCGCAGCCTGTACTACTTAATACTTTTTTCGAATCCGCACTGAACTTTCGGACTACTACAAAGCCTTTACTACTGATTCCTCCTTATTTTCACTATGGTCTGACTTAATTTTGACCCGTACTACTGAAAGTCCCTCAATAAAATAGCTTTCCTCCTAATCCCGCCTTTTTTCAAACCTCCTGATATCCTAACAGTGGACACAGCAAAGGAATTTAACAAAATTTTAAGTTGTTTCGTTTTAAGGGGCAAATGTTCACAACTAAAATTATTGTTTTTTGTTTGATCGGGTTGAAACTTGGCTAAAATAGTCCTAGTGGACCTATATCACTTCACCAAACCATAAGTACATTTATCGACGGGCTGTAAATGTACAGGGGTCTGCAGTATTCACTTTTGCTGGTGTTTTTTACCTTTACGTTAGTATAACTTCATTTGGGATTATCCGAATGTAATTTTATTATATATATTTTTTTAAAGCTCTTTTCATGTACTTTAATACTATTATAATTTTTTTTCTTTCATTGTGAAATTTTATTTTATGTCTTTTAAATCAAAATAAAACAGAATAATATATTTGATTTTTTATTAGACGAAACATTTCGGTGCAAAATTCTGGCCATTATCAGTGGTTAATTTTTATTCTGGAAATAACATTTACAAAAAATAATTGATCAAGGACGTAGTCTACGAATGTAGCTTAGGTAAGGAAATGATGTCAAATTTGGCTTAGTACAGTCGTAAATGTCTTTAGTAATGTTTGCACAAAATGAAAAAGTTGTTTTTCCTTACAATAATTGGACAAAATAATAAAATCGGTAATATAATCTAAAAATTAGCGTTTTCCTTAGAATAATTGGAAAAATTTATAATATAATGTGAGGTCTAGTACAGTCTTAAGTAATAGAAGAAATTTATATATTATGCTTGTAATAGTTGGGATCGTGCGCTAAAACGTGTGGTTCAATTTAAAATTAATTGAATTATTTATGCTGACCCTAAAGCCAAAATTTGCATTCACTATTATAAACGATTATTTTTATCATAATCTCTATTAAAACGTTTAATTATTCTTATTTTCTCAATCTTCTTAATCTTATTTTAATCTTAATTTCATCTTAATTTTGTTTTCATTTTTTAAATTAGCTTTTTTTACATTTTTTACAGACAAGCAGAAGAAAATGTTTGCTGGAAATAATTTCGTAGTCAAATTTAAATTTTTACGCTTGAGGGCACCACGTTATGTTTACATAATATTCATACATACATACACACCCATAAAAAATCATCTCAAGATCTTTAAATGTAGGCTTATAGGCAAGTTAGAACTAGCAGTATTCGTTACCGGGCGCAGCGCAAGTTAAATGTGGTCCCCTCTAGCGTAAAAGTTTTAATTTTACCATGAAATTATTTTCAGCTCACTTTTTCTTCTAAATAACTTTAAAGAATGTAAAAACAGTATATTGTGCGTTGAGTGAGAGAAGTAGGTGATTTCAAACGAATGTGAAATACGTTGCGTGAGCGCAACTAACGCGGAAATTACACGATAAAACTTTGTTTTCAAATACGCGATGGAAATGCGGTTGAGGTGGGAAAAGTAAACTTTCCAATAGACGTTTATTTTGACTTAGGCAAGTCAAAACTGGTTAAAAACTATTATTCTATAATAACTCTGCAACTAATTTTATTGATAACCACATTAGGGAGCTTCCAAAAAGATGTCACAGTTTTAGGGAAGGAGGTAGCCTCATTGTGACAGTCTGTGACAATTTCACAGAATCCCATTGTCAAGATGTGACAATGAGGGGGGGGGGGGAATTCGTCAAAAACGGTGATATCCTTTATGGAAGCTCCCTTAACAAAAGATTAATTGAACTGCAGACAAAAATTACAACACTAACGACAATATCAATAATAATAATAATAGATTTTATGCTTTCACGATCACAAATACAAACAATTTTATTACAGATCTTTTTACAGCTTAATAATTAGAAAAATCTGTTTTTGATGAGGTCGAACTCACTTATTAAAAAATTCACACAGAATCTTTTTAAACTAAGGTATTCTCTTCTTATATTCTTATATATTCTTTTTATCACATTATATTGCTTTGTTCTTACAATTCAACATATTTTTTTACATAGATCTGATGAAAGAAACCAGCTGTGTTTCTGAAACGTAATCGATTCGATTTTACTTTTTAAATAAACTTTAACTATTAGCCCAGGTGAAAATATTATACATAGTTTATATATAGTGTGAAGTATTATATATAATATTCATTTGTTTTATAAATTTTTTGTATAAAACAAATAAATATTATATATAAAACTTCACACTATATATAAACTATATATAATTTTTCTGCCTGGGAGTCTGGTCGTATTTATTAGGTTGACGTAAATAAATTTATAAGTTTTGTATTTCATATACAGTACCGACCAGAATCTTCAGTTATCTAAGAAAATTGTACTTGAACATGCATCATGATAATTTCTCATGACAATTCGAGAACCAGCAAATATATCGAAAAAATAGGTTGATCTTCCATACACTTTTAAACCGATTATTAAGCAAATTTTCAACCTAATTCCTCGCTATAATATTCAAGAGAAAACGACAAGCATGTTTTTAAGAGTTTTGTTTAGTGAAATGAGAATTTCAGTCGGTATTGCACACTATATAAATATTTAATAGGCAAATATTCTGTAGAAATGCGATTCAATTTATAAAGTTGATTAAAATCAGTCTCAAGAAAGATTCCTTAACTCTTGGAAATGTTTTATTGGTCTGGCATTTAACGTGAAAGTTTTTAAATATATTAGGCTTTGACACTTACTAAGCTTTTCTTAATCATTTCATTTTATTTTTGAACTTGAATTTGGAAATCAGGTTGCATATTTCATAATGCTACTTATCAAAAATGATGAAATTGCAAAAAGAGAGATTTACTCATTTTAAGAGTCTATACATTTTTAGTGTGTTCGTTGAAAAATTGAAAAAATCTCACTTCTCGATTTAGACTAAGTGTGGATGAATAAAAATGAATATTGAAATTGAATCTATCAAATGTTTTAATAAAGATTCATATAATATTTTATAAAAGATTTGACAAAAAATTCTCAGCTCACAAATTATCAACTTTTCCAGAAGTAAAAAAAATCTAATTTGATTCTTATCAAATACATAACGTATATTATGTAAATGCAAATTTTCTCCTGACCTTTTTTCTCATTTATTTCTTTATGTTCAAATTTCAATATTTTCTCGATTTTATTCAATATTTATTGGATTTAGTTCTATCTATAATATATTCTTTCTGTGATGTGTATTTATAATTCCATATAATCATGATATAAAACAAACATACCCACGGTATAATCAGAATTTCGGAAGTAATACGAATCAGTAGTCGGAAATACCACGTAATGTTCCTTGCCGTCTGGCATAGATCGTTGTAATTTGTAGGACCTTAATGCAGGGGCTTTCTATGCGAGGCGCTGAACTTGGTGATAAATGCATTTTGAACTGTAGAACGGGTATGAACGGGTATACATGGAAAACTACGTAATTCATGACAAATAGACGCAAAAGATAGTTCACTAAAGATCTGCATTGTTAGAAAATGTTTAAGAGAATCCATTAAAAGAGAAAAAATACCTAATTAGAGAATTCAATACTTCGTGCATGGTTGAAGTGAAAGAATAGGAGTATTCGTGCAACGATTGATAGAAACAGAAATGATGAAAAATTTACAATCCAAACGCAACTACTTCAGAATCTAGATGAAATGAAAATGGCTGTGTAACTGTCTTTAATTTCTTTCGATTAAACTTTTTCAAAATTTATTACCAGGTCCCTTTCCACTTTAAAACAACTTTGACGATATTGTCCATCTACATACATGATGTCGTAAGCCACAAGAGCAATAATTTTACCCTAGAAACATAAAACTCTTATTAAAATTAGGTTTTTACAAGATTGTCCTTCTCGGCGAAAGTAGTTAGTGACTTATTAGTGAAAAAATGTTTTCTAATGAATTTTGAAGTCATAACTCTTGCATAAGAGGCAGTACGTAAATTACGTAATAGTATATTGTACATGCGAGACCGTAAAAAGACTTCGCTGCCTTTTGGTACGCACGATATTTGATTCAATAACAGTATGGTTTCCGGGATTTCTCACGAAATTACGTGCCAGGTTTGACTTTTGTTTAAAGGGAGAAGTCTCACGCAGAAAAGTGCTCGTGGATTGAATTGACAAACGCGCCTCATGGTGCATTCCGGTGGTCAAGTAAGTGCACTTTAATGGCCTAGGCCGGCAAAGTACCCCAACACCAAGAACGACCTACACGGAAAAAAAATTCTTAAGGCGAACGAGTGAATCGAGAATATATTAAACTCAAAGAAAGTGTACGCTTGGATTAGGTAAAACGTTTAGTTAGAAGAATTACACATTTAGTTACTTTATGTAAATTGTTCTCGTAAATCAGTAATTTGGACAAAATTGCTGAGTTCAAAAGTTTATTACTTTCGACACATTATGTATAATTGTATTATATTCAGATTAGAAAAAAATTTAGTTGTTATAGAAATATATTAACTTACAGTAGCCAATTTTTTGTCTGGTATCGCGAAAATGAATTTCCCTGAAATCCGTGTAATGCATTTGGAGGTCAAGTTTGATGTTTTTATCGCGTTTCTTGATATTTCAATATAGTTATCGCCTACAATCGAAACAAATGTAAATTATTATTACTGCATTATAAACTTCATTTAATATTAAAATTCGCGCACATTTTAAGTGGTAAAAAGCGTTTAATTGTCCAAATTAAATCTCAACTGTCACTGCTCCCGATTAGATCGTCGCCATTTTATTTCGCTGCTCCTATAATGCACCGGTGCTCTTCCGATAATTGCTTCAGACACCTATTCTTAATATCCCTATTATAGCTACACTTCTTAGGGGTTTGACTATACGATATCCCTGGTATATGGAAAATGGTCAAAGATATTCATTTTCGCTGATCCAGGGATCTTTTTAAATTCCTTCGTTTGTTTTCAGCTAAATGTTTGGCTATAATAAGGAATAATATCCCTGTCACAGCTCAATTTTTTTTACCGTGTACTTTGCTGTTCCAAACCACGCCCCGAAAGCGAGGAAAACTTGATTGTATTTTAAACGACTAATTTTTTTGTAAATTTATTTAGGATTCACCAATAAAAAAACATAATACGATTTAAATAGAGGGAGGTTTGGTATAATCTTACCGTGTATTATGAATTAACAAAGTGGTTCAACTTTTAAGCAGGTATAGTGGAATTTTTAACCAAAAAAGATGAGTTCTCAATAAAAAATTTAATAGTTGATATTTCAACCAGAAGATTTTAATTTATAATAAAACATCAACTAAGTCGAACGAAAAAGACGAATTTACAACAAAACAATTGAATCCTCAATCAATGCAGATTCATTTTTAAACAAGGAGTCCAATTTTTAACCAATTAGTTCAATTTTCAGTTAAAAAATTAATTTTCCACCAAAAGATAGATTTTTGACAAAGTGGTTCAATTTTTTACCGAGCGGATGAATTTTCAACTAAACTTAGGAATCTCTAACAAAAAAGATGAATTTTCAAGAACATAGATCATCTTGCAACCAACAAGTTGAATTTTCAATATAGAAACAAGCGTTTCAACAAATAACGTAATAGTTGATATTTTACCTCAAATATTTTTATTTTGAATCAGACAGTT
>NC_046660.1:98164825-98168299 GCF_010883055.1 Belonocnema kinseyi | reverse complement strand
TTTTATAAAACTTTGCATTTTTAACCCAAAAAAATTTTTATTTATTGAAAAAAAGAGTCTTTAACAAAATACATTATTTTTCACCAAATACTTAAATTTTTAAACAAAAGGATTTATTTTCTACCAAAAATATCGATGTTTTAACCAAATAGAACAATATTCAGTATTTCATCCGATTTTTCTGCGCTACACAATAGTCACAAATAGTTGCAATTTTAACCGAAAAGAATTAAACTTTTTACAAAAAGGATGATTTTTGAAAATAAAATTTTAATGAAATTGTTGAATTTTCATGTTAAAGAGACAAATTTTGAACAAGAAAGTAAAATTTTGAACCAAAAATGATGACTAAAAATTAAAATAAATGAATAGCAATTTTGATCATTCATAGACATGAAAATAACAACTTGATGAAACATTTAAATTTTTTCCAATATTTAAATAATACTATGTTTAAAAACTGGAAATTTTTATTTGAAAATAAGGTATCGGACCACAAAAAATTTTCGGTCCTAAAGAAATTAGATAATTGTACATTTAAAAAAATAAACCTTTATTGTTGTTAACATATTTTTTTTATGAGCATCTAACATCTAAACAAAATGTGGTTAGGAGGGGGGGTAGCAAATTGCATCGGGAAAGTGAGGTGGGGTTGAAATTTTCAGAAAAACACTAGGTAATTTGTGGTTGATCCTTTATTTGCTTATTCATTTATTATAAATTCCTAGATTTATGAATATTAGAGTTAATATGAATACAAGTTTAGTAGTAAGTACTGCATTGCGCTGACAAATAGCTGGTTTCAATACAATCTATTCAACTTTGGCTTTTTAGTGATTTTCAGACTGGAAAATATTTTACGTAAGAAATGGTTTTGACCCCCTCCCGCTATGTAAGACAGCTGCATCGAGAAATATTCAACCTTGCCCGAAAGCATTAACGTAATTTATGCACGACTCCAAAGATTCATCTTAGACTAAGATTAATCTTGCGCGTGGTACGCAAGTTTGGGCACGCCTAGGGCGCGCGACTGTTGTTTCTCGCGCTTCGCGCTCGATAATGTATTTACCATGCACTGCAATCATTCGCGATCAAAGAGGACCATTTCGCTGGCCCAACCACCCACGAAAATTTAACTTTTTTCGGCCAAATATTTAATGCAGAATTTGTTCAAATTTGTACAACCAAAATTAGAATTTGTGCAACTAACTTCAACCTCTAAAAACTACCCCCGTGCGGAAAACACCATTTCGGGACTAACGGTACGTTGCGCTGGATCCGATATGACGTTTTCTCAACAGGGGGTTGTTTTTAGGGGTTTAAGTTTGTTGCACAAATTTGAACAAATTAAGACGAAAATAATACATCCATATAAAGTTAATTATAAATAATGTCGGGGTCAACGAAACGTTTCGCTGGCCCCGCCATGATGTTTTCCTTACAGAAGGTAGTTTTTAGGGATTGAAGTTTATTGCACAAATTTGAAAAAATTAAGACGAAAGTAATTCATCCATAAAAAGTTAATTTTGAATAATGTCGGGACTAGCGGTACGTTGCGCTGGATCCAATATGACGTTGGCTCCACAGGGGAACAAATTCTACACTAAATATTTGGCCGAAAAAAAGTTAAATTTGCGTGGGTGATGGTTTCCAGCGAAATGGTCCTCGATCAAAGAATCGACAACTGCATTTGGTGATTGTGAATTCCCCTTTGATAACACTCCTTCGGTTTTAACAAACACATTCTCATCACGTATTTCGTACTTCGGTCTCGATGTTGTCCAAAATTTTAACTTTTCTTTGTTATCTTCAACACTTTTACGTCAAATGTGTACTCCATTGATTTAGATTATTTAGAGATGGTCAGTTTTCACATAAAACTACTACTTTGCCACTAAATGATTAATACGTCATTTACACAAAAATAGCATTATTCCAATCTTGTAAACTGAAATTCTTGATGTGAAAATCACTAGAATTATAATGATATTGTAATAATTGAAACACATGAAATTTTCTTTCGCAAAGCAATTAATCTTTTTAAATGGGTTGAATATTTTGGATGAGTGCATTGGTTGCTATACAAGAATTATTCCTTTACAGAGGGCATATTTAAAAAAATTTTAATTCATTTTTGAACCCCTGGGAGAATATGTAATTAAAATTCGCGTGGACTTGCGGTTATTATACGGCTAAGCCGCTGACACGTGAAATCATGCAAAATGTTGGGCGTAAGACCTACCGTACACTGAACAGTGCACGGTTAATGCACTGGAAGTGAAATAGCAGCTGTCGCATTTAAATTTGCGTGGTCCAAGTCCTCACTAGGAAATAAACCGTTGAATACGTGAAAAATCTATGACTGGAGTGAGGTATACTAATGCAATGGATAAAAACTTCTACGGTTAAAACAATCGACCCTTCTTTTGCTTCTTCTGGCAAGCTATATTTGGGTATAAATGTACACGCGGTTTATGCCAATTTACCTACAGCGTATAAACATGGGTCCCATCTAGTCAGGATCGAGATTAGTATTCTGAATTGATTTAACATTGTTTGCATCGTAGACGCATGCGAATGCTTATTTATCGACGAGTTGTCAGTTTTTTATGTCTCACAGAAAGCATTATGTAACCGATTATATAAGGGTTATTTTTAATAAAATTGAACAAAATGATGCGACTACTAGTTGAGAAGAAAAGGATAACTCAATTAATATTGACCAGAATTAGTTGGCATGCTTAGCCCGTGTGTTGCATTTGCTATATAATTTTCGACAAAATAAATAATTTACCCAATAAAATCAGAATACTTACATTTCCAGTTAAAAAAATTCAACTAAAAAGAAACGAATTTTTAATAAAAAAGTTAAATTTTAAACCAATAAAATGAATTTGTAACTGAAATGATAAATCTTCAATCAGAAGAATATCTTTTTAACCAAATATTTCGACGTTTAATCCAGATGATGAGTTTGTAACAAAAATAAAAAAATTTTACAAAATTAAATTTTCAAAAAAAAAATTTTCTTTAACAACACAGTTAATTTTTAACCACAAAGATGAAATTTTAACTAATGAGATTACTTTTCTACTAAAAAGATGAATGTAATATCACGTAAGCATTGAAATTTGAAACCTAAAATAGAATAAATAATTCCTTATGTCATATGGTTAAGTTTTCATTAAAGAACATTATTTTTAAGCAGATAAAATCAATTTCCAACGCAATATTTCATTTTTAGCCAAGCAGATGCATTTTCAAACAAAGAAGTTAAATTTCTCTAAAAAACAAATTTTCAAAATGGTATAGTTAAACTTTCAGTTAAAAAAATTAATTTTCAATTGAAAAAATATTTTCTACAAAATAGTTAAATTATGAAAAAAAAATTGTTTTCAACTAAAATGATGAATCATCAACCAAGAAAATAAAGTTTTTACCAAGGAATTAATTAATTTTTTATATTAATTTAAT
>NC_046660.1:98154043-98164725 GCF_010883055.1 Belonocnema kinseyi | reverse complement strand
TAATAATAATAAAATTAATTAATAATTAATGTTCTGCCAAACAGTTTTAATTTTTTAGAAAAAAAGTGCAATTCCTACAAAAATAAATTAGTCTTTTTACAAAATAGATAAATTTTCAATATACAAAAGTTTAACAAAATTGATGAATTTTTAACCAAATGATAAAAATGAATTTAACTTGAGTTTATCAAAAATAACCTGATTGTTAGGTTTTCCCTGACATTCTCTGACTTTCCTTAACAAGTTTAAAATTCCCCGATTTTCCCTGACTTTCAGCTCTTTGTAAAAGAAATTTTAATTTTGGTCGGACACGAAGGATCGAATAAAAAAAAATAATAGAAGAGAAGGAAATGTCTTAGTTAACATTTCACAAAACTTTGTTTTTTTACTATAATCAAAAGAAAGTTGAAAATTTTCTTCTGACATGAAAATTGTCTTCACTAGGATGAGAGCTCTAGCTCATCGATTCTCTAGAGCCCCTCTTATTGCGAACTTTCTTTGCAAGTGGTTAATGAGCAATTCGTTATCTAAATTTATAATCTATTTTGAAGAGGACATGAAAGAAAGTTCTTTCAACCGAATTTTGATCCAACAAAGAGGCTTGTCCCGGGACGATGTCCATTGTCACTTGGATTTATTTTATGCCCTCCTGAAAAATTCATCGCTTTCCGAGGAGAAACTTTCCAGTTACGAGATAAAAAGCATCCGGACGGTGTCCGGAGATAAAATCTCGCTCTTTTCTTAATAAATGAACTATCATCAACGAGTTCTCGACGTAACGCCGCGCGCTGTTCCTGACAGAAGAGTGCTCGTTTCATTCTCCCTGAAGGAAGCTTCCATCTCGACTGTGCCTGATTAAAAGTAAACGAGAACGTAATCTCGAATTCGTTACATCGGAGACCCTCGGTTCAGCATTGTCTGATGAGATGGAGTTGTGGAGAGAAACCAAATCTACGAAACTTACTTTAGCATATATATATACTTCTCTTTACCCTCTAACCACCCCCAAACCCTTAACCTACCACAAACGATTTCCTACTTTTGTCGTTTGTTTCGGCAGGCTGCTTTTGGCGATGTCATTTTTCACGTGCTTCGGGAAAAAGTTAGATTGCCCTAACCGAGCAAATAAATTCTCTGCAAAAACCGCTTTCCTAGCAAACTTCTTCTTTCATACCCGCAAGCTTTTTTCTATACCTAGAACAAATTAATACTGGTCTCTCAGTAAAAGCCTCTCTCTCCCTTTCTCTCTCGCACGCTCTCTCTTTTGCTCTCCCTCTCCCTCTCCCTCTCTCTCTCTCTTTGAGAACTGAGATCGTTTCTTAACTGATATCGGTTTTGTTTATATTTAATACTAAAAGTTATGAGAATTTAACAGGGATTCGATCGAAATTAAAGGGTATTTTTGAATATTTCCCAATTATTTCAATACATTTAAAATAATTTGGCTGAAAACTAAGCTTAAAGTATCAAAAGATAATAAGACTACGAAGACATAATTTTGAAATTATGTGGTAATCATATTTTATGTAGAAAATAACAAAGAGAAACGTAACGAAACTTGCTTTAAGTTCCTTTTTTTTCTTTCGACATAAAACTTTGTAGAAATACAATTGAAAAAAAGGAATTTTTCATACTTAACATAGTTTGCATGTAAATTATATTGAATTTACAGAAATAAATTATTCATTCAGCAAGGAGAGTCTTAATAAAAGATTAGACGAACTTCCTTGTAAGTGAAGTTCTATACTAGTTGAATGAAGTGCCTGTTATCAAATTAGCAATATATAGTCATTGCCTTTTTTTAAAGCTTTCGGAATAAAAAAATATATTGAATAGTAATAGATTCACACTTTGCAGGTTTACAGTCATTGGTAAACATCAATAGCATCAGTACTAAAACAGAAAAAAACAAAATATAAAACAGTATTGCAAACATACTTTTACAATTTGGCCGTTCCTGATGAAATTCTCTGACGCACTTAACTTTACAACCGATTAGGTGTCAGGAAGAGCAGACGCGGGCAAAGTGATCTGGATTAGATTATAGAATAGCTGGTACCACCCTTTATTTCGTGGACACATTTTTTTACAAAATAAAACTATTGTAACATGAAATTGAAGTAACTTCAAAGCGATTTGTTAAAAGAAAGCATTAAAATTATTGGTAATTGCATTATTATAACGGGTCAAATATGGGTCTACTAAAAATTTGAATTTGCCCTATTCAACTTACCATTAAAGTGATTTTAGACATTCTTGCTGGGAAAAAGAGTATATATATATGAAAAATTGTATTTTATTTTAATCAAATGGAACATATTTTGTGGATTATTTTTATCAATATAAACAATTAGAAAAATTTCATTTGTATTTTTTTACAGTTAGAAAAGGGGTTAAGGTGCTTTATAGAATTTAAAACGACTCTTTCTTCAAGAACTTTAGCAACTCTTTCTTTTTTTTGCAAGTAAAATGGTTTATATGAACAAAACAAACAGCAAAATATGTCATGATATGTGAATAAAAGTTCAAATTACACTTATTTATAACTTTATACCTTGCCGGGAGTTGTAAAAGGAGTTAAACAGCAAGTTAAATACGGCAAATTACAATTTTTGGTAAACCCATACTTGTCACGTTATAATAATGCAATTAACAATAATTTTCATGCTTTCTTTTAAAAAATCGCTTCGAATTTACTTCAATTTCATGTTCCAATAGTTTGATTTTGGAAAAAAATGTTCCAAGAATTAATGGGGGGTAACAGCTACTCTATAATTTAACCGTAATCTGAGAACTATGTGACGTCTTAGCACATAGAGTGAGAATACCTGGAGAGGGATCGGTCCAATGGCCCGATTTTTCAAATGGCAAGCATTTTTCTAAAAATGCACTTAATTTGCCACTCACTCGAGCGCTCGAAGGTTATTACAATGAAACCTATGGAGATAAGGAATAGAATCATGATTCTTATTTTTTAAGATATAACCCGCGTGAAAAAAGTTTGCATGGCTCAAGCATGACAAGACACTTGGAAATATCTGGCTAACGCATGGGTCATGGCTGAATGGCAGCATGGCGCAAGCCTTGATCCTGTCCGTTTCCTATGCTTAGGACACGCTAAACACAAATGAATATTCTTAAGAACGCGTAAGTCAGAGAAAATAAGCTTGCTTTAAAAATTAAAATCTTAGGTTTTCCAAAAGCCGACTCATCTCTAAATGGTAAGTTTATTATCCGGATGCACTCGGTCGCACACCAGATAGTTTAGCACGTATTCTACGAGAACTTTAAAAAAATTTTAATTGTGCCAATTGCCAAAATAACTACCATTAGTGAGTCGACGATCCGGATGCGCCAGATTGAGCACCAGGTAGTATAATACGTATTCTACGAGAATTTTAAAACAATTTAAATTTTGTGAATGATGAAAACAATTCCAAATGGTGAGTAGACAACCCGGGTGTACCAGGTCACACCCCAGGTATCTTAGCGCGTATTCTATGATAACTTTTTCAAAATTTAGATTGTTTCAGCAGCCAAAATAATTAAAAATTGTGAGTCAAAGATCCGGGTACACAAGGTAGTTTAATACTATTCTACGAGAACTTTGTACAAATTTAAATTTTGTGAATGATGAAAACAATTCCAAATGGTGAGTCGACGACCCCGGTGCACCAGGTCGCACGCCAGGTATCTTAGCACGTTTTCTGCGAGAATTTGTTCAACATTTAGATTTTTCAAACAGCCAAAATTACTCAAAATAGTGACGCAATGATCCGGGTGCACCGGGTCGAGCACCAGGTTGTTTAATACGTATTCTACAAGAACTAAAAATTGTGAGTCGACGATCCGGGTGCACCAGGTCGAGCACAAAGTAGTTTAATACTATTCTACGAAAACTTTTGACAAATTTAAAGTTTGTGAATAATGAAATAATTGAAATGGTTAGTCGACGACCCAGGTTCACCAGGTCATGCCCCAGGATGACTAATTTTCCTTAATTTTGGCTGTTGGAATAATCTAAATTTTGAAAAACGTCTCGTAGAATATGTGATAAGATACCTGGGGCGCGACCTGGTGCACCCGAGTCGTCGACTGACCATTTGGAATAGTTTTCATTATTCACAAAACTGAAATTTTTAAAAAGTTCTCGTAGAATATGTATTATACTACCTGGTGCTCAACCTGGTGGACCCGGGTCGTCGACACACAATTTTTAGTAATTTTGGCTGTTGAAACAATCTCAATTTTGAAAAAGTTCTCGTAGAATATGTGCTACAGTACCTGGTGCGCGAACCGGTGTACCCAGGTTGTCGACACACAATTTTTAGTAATTTTGGCTGTTGAAACAATCTCAATTTTGAAAAAGTTCTCGTAGAATACGTGATAAGATACCTGGGGCACGACCTGGTGCACCCGAGTCGTCGACTGACCATTTGAAATTGTTTTCATTATTCACAAAACTGAAATTTTTAAAAAGTTCTCGTAGAATACGTATTATACTACCTGCTGCTCAACCTGGTGCACCCGGACAGTAGACGCACAATTTTTAGTAATTTTAGCTGTTGAAACAATCTAAATTTTGAAACAGTTTTCGTAGCATACGTACTAAGCTACCTGGGGCGCAACCTGGTGCACCCGGGTTGTCGACACACAATTTTGAGTAATTTTGGCTGTTGAAACAATCTCAATTTAGAAAAAGTTCTCGTAGAATACGTGACAAGATATCTGGGGCGCGACCTGGTGCACCCGAGTCGTCGACTCACCATTTAGAATTGTTTTCATTATTCACAAAATTAAAATTTTTTAAAACATCTCGTAGAATACGTATTATACTATCTGGTGCTCGATCTGGTGTATCCGAATCGTCGGCTCACAATTTTTAGTAATTTTGGCTATTTGAACAATCTTCATTTTGAAAAAGTTCTCGTAGAATATGTGCTACAATACCTGGTGCGCGAACCGGTGCACCCAGGTAGCGATCTTACCATTTAGAGGCGTATCGGCTATTGGCAAACCTAATATTTTTATTTTTAACTTAGGCTAATTTCCTCTGACACTTAAATGTTCTTAAGAATATTCATTTGTGTTTAACGTGTCCTAAGCATGGGAAACGGACAGGAGCGAGGCTTGCGCGATGCTGCCATTCAGCCGTAAACCATGCTTCAGCCAGATATTTCCAAGTGTCTTGCCATGTTTGAGCCATCCAAACTTTTTTCACGCGGGATACAGCGATAAAGAATTGAAAACTACTTTTTGACGATTTTGATGAGCGGTAACTAGGAAGGTTGAGCCAAGGTTGAGTTCTTTTAATTCGCTGAATTCTTTCAATTCCTTACATTCACTGAATTTTTATGCATTCTATAAATTCGTTTGAATTTCCTAAATTTTTTAGATTTCTGAATGTATTGAAATCTCTGCATAGTTTCAATCCTCCGAAATTCTCCTTATATTCTCTACGTTCTTTGTATTTTGTGAAGTCCTGGAATTCTCTGAACTCAGTCAATTCTCCAAATTCCTTAAATTCTCTGACCTCATTGAATTCTCTGAATTCCTTGAATTAACTGAACTCATTGAATTCCCTAAATAGCATTCATTACATGTATTCTCTGAATTCCATATATTTTCAAAATAACTTGAAATCTCTGAATTCTTCGATTTCCCCGAAGTGATTCAATTTCTTCCATTCTCAAAACTCCTTGCCTTCTTTAAATTCCTTTAATTCTTCAAATTGATTGAATTCTCTGCATTGCTTGAATTCTCTAAAATCCTTGAATTCTCCGACTTCATTAAATTTTCTGAATTAATTGTATTTTATCAATTCATTAAATTCTCTGAATTGCTTGATTTCTCCAAATTGCTTAAATTGTTAGAATTCTTTGAATTTTGCATTTATGCGTAAAGAAAAACGTTTTTATCAAATTACTTTGGGTAATTTATTAAATAGTTGATATTTTAAGTAAAAAAGTATTTTAACTTTGAAGAATGAACACCTAAATTGAATCAATCGATGGGTTAAAACAAAAGATTTAAATTCTCAAGCAAGAAACATTTTTTAGGTAAAAGAAAGAAAAATTAATCAAATTGTTAAATGATTAATTAAAAGTCATTAGTTCTCTACCAGAAATAGAATTAGTTAAATATCCAAAATCAGTAAAAACATTCATTTCCGACAGAAGAAAAAGAATTTTTAACAAAATAGTATATTGATTACAGAGGGCGTGAAAAAGGCAATGACAGCATTTTTATTTTTTATAACTAGGAGTAAAATATTCTGAAATTTAATTACATAAATTACTGTTTAAAAATATGTGTTACAATCTCTACATCTTTTTTAAAGAATCTAGAAAACGTGGGGAATTTTTCTCGTACAAATAAATGAAATTTTATTACTCGGTGTCGCTTTTACGCTACCAGGTATATTGTTTTTATTGAATATACAGGATAATTGCAGTATTTTCAATGTTTATAAGAATAATGGTGTGTCATATTAAAAAAATATAGAAAGGTGACTTTGCAGGTTTTGTAAAAATCACTAATTTCTATTCCAAATTTTTAAGGCTTATCAATATTAGGAAAAGAATAAAACAAACAATCATTATCCTTGTTCTGAAGCATAAAATGCAGAGCAGTTCTGAAGAAAAAAAATCGAAATCGGTTAAGCATTTTCGGCTGTAGTAGATTCTGAACAGTGAAATTCCGATCCAAACCACGGCCCATTGGGCAGAAGCGTTAAAAAACATCTTTAGAACGGTTTAAAATGTCCTTAGTCAGTCCATATAACGTTCCTCACACATACAATGTTCCAGAGACGTTATAAAGACGTAATTAGAACATAAAACGTTTTTAGAACATTATTTGGTCTGACTCAGGACAGTTTTTAAGACGTCCAAATACTGTCTTTTGACTTATACGTCCTAAAAACGTTTTTAGGACGTTCCAAATACGTTCTAAAATGGTGTGCCCACTGAGCGGGTTTCGAGTCATAGTTGGAAAGGCTTATTATTTATTTAAATTTATTATTAATTGTTATTGTTTATTTTTTTTACCTTTAATGTCTCAGACTTAAGATTTACATAAAATTTAAAATAATTTCTTATTTATTGTTATTATTTTTATTATACTATGCATTATGTTATATGGTATCATATATACATGTCAAGGTCGTAACTTTGGCGGTGTCGAATAATAATGTTTAATGCAATATAAGCCTAGAACATGTAGTAGATAAAAAAATGTCGCAAGTTATTGCAAAAAAAATTAAAAAGAAATGATAAGTTTCTATTGAGAATGAAATTATTACTTCTTAAAGTATAGACATTTTCCTGCTTCGCTTGTCATAACTGTAATTTCTGACAATTCAGGAAAAATAATTATAAGTATCAGGCTTCAAAATTTCAACTCGTTAAAGAAGGGTCGAAATCGACAAATCTACAAAAATGTGATTTTTACTCATTAAAAAAAATTGAACACCAACAATAAATGTTTGTTCGATTTATAATTCACATTAGTCTTCAATCTAATCACAAAACATTAGCTAAAAAATGCGCTATTAACTAAAACGGTTACACGCCCACACCAATGTGAAAAAGAGCTTCAAAAACGTGAGTTGCCAGTAGTGATTGTCCTGCATATTTACTGAGAATAACTTTTCGTTAAATGAAGCAAGTAGTTTTATTGCTATAGGGTAAATAAAATATTTGTCTGATTTAAAGAATTTTTCAACATTATTTTTAAGTAATTTTTGTTTAGCCCAAACAAGTTTCATCCTTGATACATGATTAAATTAATTTTACTTCATTTAAACAAATATTTTTCATATTCTTACTAGTTACATACATGTTCCAGAACGTTTGTCCCGTAATGATTTTCCTATTATCGCAAAAATGATTCGAGTGTGACGTTGTCGTATGGTTGAAGCCTTAAAAACAAAAATAAATAATGGACTTTAAATGTAATTACCAGTTTACTTGTAAGGTTCTGAACAGTGTTCGTATGAAAAAACATATGATATTTTCGTTTTAGATTTTCTAAATTAAACTAAGGGTTTAAAGTATGTAAAGAATCATCGCGTACAATGATTACTTTAAAATTACTTTCGAACAGGGAGCGGCTGCCTATTGGACATTCCTTCATTTCTTGTCTGGTCATAATACTAACTGCGCCACTTCTAATGTTTATTTTTAATCTCGTTCGTCCTGTAGCGTTATTATATATTTCAATAAAGAACTAACCCTTATTCAATATTGCCAAAACTTCACCATTGGATGTTGATAGTACAATTTCTTCCTGCTTTGGTGCAGGCTCAAAGCAAGTAGGTCCTGTTTTTATTCTGAGTGATTTATTGTCAGGCAAAAAATATTTCATAAATTCGAATTCCCGGTGCGGATTATTGGTGGGTATAAGTCGTATAAGTCGAATAATTCCAAGTTGTCCAATCCCATACCCAAATACCCGATAGAGGAATCAGTTTCGCAACGAGGAATGCGAGGATCCCTTTCATCATTAGCGGTACACTCGAATTTTAGACCTAATTCTGCAAGAAGAAATAGAGAAATAAATGTGTTTTAAAGTACGTACTAGTATATATTGGTATATAATGAACCCCCTTATGATAATGCAATCAATTCTCGATATAAAAACCTTTTCGAGGATGGCTTTCAAGTAGCCATGATCCCCCTGTTAGACACCAGACGCGCGTGGGTTACTGTTCACTGGCCTTTTATCGCCACGCTGTGGTCGCTGCTGGCTCTTGTCCCATCGCGAAAATACGGAGGCCAGCAGTTCTATAAATTCGTCACTCTCCGGTTTTTTTATCGGGAGTTGAGTGTATTGCGATGTAAGATAGAGGTCATTGATGGAACTTTGCGCTGGGATATTTTTTAAAACTTGACAAAAAAAAATTGGTAACCATTATTGGGGAAGGTTCCTGGAAAAGTGGAATTCAAATTTGGTTTTGTGTATAAAGTAATACGCTTTTAAGGAACCCCCAATTATCTATTTCATTATCAGATGTATGACTCGATTATTATCCAGTGACGTTAGAAATAATTAAAGAAGAATTACCATGGCTCTCTATTTTGACACTCCTCTTAATTTCCATCCTCAAAGGGCTGATGTATCAAGTTAGGCATAATTTATGAAGTTTTTGATTATTTCTATTTGACATTCTACAGGGTATTTTAAAACGAATGTAGGTAAGTGTTTATCCCAAAAAAGTATCTTTCTCAAACCAATTAATTACAGACTTGCTCACATGGTACATTAATGCGACTTACGTACATCTAAAATAGATTTTACTTCCCTTAACTGGTATAAGTACTTAGTATGGATAATTTCGGAAATAAATAATAATCAACGTTTACGTTATATACTTCCGCGAACTTGGACATTTGTAAATAAATTTCTTTAAAAAACTGATCAGATAGAAAGATTCAGCTTTCGGATTCATATGCAGCTATTGAAAATCGACGGATAAACCTTATTCATATGAAGTAAATTTCATAAAAATAAGTCTCTGGTCCTATGCAATCAGCTCCATTGAAAACCTAAGTATAAAAATGATTCCGTGTAGAGGAAACTTCAGTTAATACTTACGTTCTTTTACCTTGCTCCCTATCGTTACCACCTGGTACCATTTACTTTCATTTCCTTACTAAGAAGCAAATTATTTCTCACGGAACACGGAAAGAATGTTCGATTTTTGAGGTACGTATAGCATGTGGGTATTGACAAATTCTGACTTCGTGCGCAAAAGTAGGCAATCGTTATAAAAATGCATTTTGCAACCTTAACTTGGAATCTTTGACTATCCATGCTTCTAACTGGAGCGCAACGTAAAGTATTCGAATTGTCGATATGGTTTAATTAAGATATTTTTCGGCTCTCCACGCCGCACTTCTATTGCATTTCTTCATACTCGATTCTCTCTCGTATATTTCTTCCACGTGACATTATAAAAATCAGTTAAAAAACAAGTACTTGAAACCTTTAGCTTAAGCGCTCTCTAAATTTATATTTTTTTAAATTTGACAAAAAACAGGTGTTCTTTTCTCACCAAAAGGAATAAGTTTGTAAAATTCTGTCAAGCACTCCTAATTCTCAAGAGTCCTACTTTCCAATTGATCTAAATTAATACGATTTTGGTCTTTCTGAAATAATTATTCCAGTGTTAAAAGAAGTTCATTTCTAATCCTGCAACTCTAAATGATTTTAAGTTGTAACTAAATAATTTGAAATATTTAAATCTAAAATTATGAAACACTTTCAATTCACAATTCTTGGACATTTAAAAAGCTTTATATTTCGAAGTATTAAATAGACTAAATACTATACATTTAAAATGTCTCAATTACCATATTTTACAATAGCCTCAATAATTAAGGCGCTAAATTAAATTTGCAGTTAGACATTTGAAGAACATCGTAACACAAAACTACCTTTGTTTTTGCAATTTCTGGTCTACACTCTTTTGCTTCGACTGATTGCTTTCCCTAGTATTGACCTATTTTACTGTTTTAGTAATTCCTATCGCTGCGATCTTCTTTGATACGAGGGTAGTTCAATAAGTCCTTAGAATAAAGTATAAAAACAATTTTTTTTTATTTTTCAACATAATCTCCTTGGAGCTCTATACACTTGGTCAATCGCTTTTCAAGTTTTTTTAATCCTTCAGAAAAGTG
>NC_046660.1:98147819-98153943 GCF_010883055.1 Belonocnema kinseyi | reverse complement strand
TATCTAGTCGGGAGTGGTGCTGACTGAAAACAGATGATTTGGAGCGATTCGCGCGCCATCTGTTGGTCATTCTAAGGACTTATTGAACTACCCTCGTAGCTCCGTAATATCCGCGTAATAATGGGCATACAGAGTACATAAAAATGCAATTATTACTCATGTTAATACGTAATAAATCATAAAATGCGTAATAAAGCTTAATATACAGGGTGTTTTTTAAACTTCAGCAATCTTAAGAAATACGCATCGAAGAAAAAAATATCCGGTTTCAAAATTTTTTATTTTCAAGATGGAAAATCGACTCCGCAAAAATTGATCCCGAGTGCTGGCCCTGAGGGAGAGGAGGGCATATTTAAAATTTTTAATTGGAACCTATATAGAGATAGAAAGGATTTCTCAAAGAGATTTTCTCAAAAATTATAATGCATACATTTTACTATTTTCTTTTTTGAAGGCGGTAACACCTGTCAACCAGTTTCCTGATTACCATTGTTTTCATTATCTTTATTTGCCCTCGATTTGCCCTCTGAAAATCTAAACACTTTCTTTGAAGTACAGCTCTACCCCAAAGTACGTCAGCTACTTCTCCAAAAAATTTGGAATCGCTCTTCCGTTTCATATATTCCCAAATACCAAGGTGAATATAAAACCTTTCTCCTAGGTCCACCCATAAAAAATGTTCACGGACATTGAAAATATATTTCACAATAATATTTATGTATGAATAATCAACAGAATCCAACGTGAATAATACATACGCCCACATGAACTGTTTTGCACTTTTACTCGACATTTTATTTAATTACATGAAAATTATTGGATAGATCGTACGAATATCATTGTGAGATATATTTTTAATGTCACTGAACATTTTGTATAGGTCCACCTAGGTAAAGAGTTATATATTCACCTTGATATTTGGGAACATATGAAAAGGAAGAGCGATTCCAGATTTGTTCGAGAAGAAACTAACGTACTTTGGGGTAGAGCTGTACTTCAAAGAAAATCTTTAGATTTCCAGGGGACAAATAGAAATAACGGAAACAGTGGTAATCAGTTAACTGTTTGGCAGGTGCTTAACCCCTTCAAAAGAGAAAATATTCAAAGGTATGCATTATAATTAAAGATCTATTTTTTAAATAATTATTTCTTTATCTTTTATCCTTTAACTCATATTTCCTATTCAATGAAGATAAATATATTTTTTATCAATATTTTATTAAAAAACCATGTATGCAATTTTTAATTTTTTAGTGCAATTTTCTATAGTTTCGATTTAACTGTTCCAGACCTACTTTATGAAAAAGTCACTGGAATCCGCAACAAATCGCCCAATCATCAAAGCTCCCGTATATCAGTGATAAGTATTTTGAAAAAGCTCCCACCAATCGGAGCGCGAGTTATGCAAACTGCCGTAGGGTGCGAATGGTGTATTTTTTTAAATTGTGTTTCTTTTCATTTTCAAACGGCAACTTTTTTAACTTGCGCTCTGATTGGTAGGATTTTTTTCAGGCTACTCATCGCTCATTAGCGGGAGCCTTAACGTTTGGGAAATTTTTCACCAATTCCGTCAGTGACGCCTGTGTGAAGCGAATAAATCGACACATGAAGGTACACAAATATTGGAAATATCTTTCCGAAAAAAATTGCGGCATGAGAAGGTGTTAAAAAAAAGACAGAGGTTGATTAAAATCTATCAAATAGTCAATTTAACTTCCATCCTATTAACGGTGGCCAATATCTTAACTCGTAGAGCCTTTAAAATTTATAAAATTGGATGAGTTTAATAAGATTTTGAAGCTGAAATATTGTACTTTGAGGAAAAAAAGGATTAGTGGAGAGCAGAAAAAACAAAAATGTTAAGGGAATGACGAAATATCTATAGAAAAATGTTTTGCGCTTGAAAAATTTTAGTCACTTTTAATATTATTATTATGTCATAATTATTTGTGTGACGAAATAAATCCTTAAAAACCATATTCCTTTTGCCTATAATAATGTATGCTTACCATTCATATAAGTACATTAAAACAAATCACACCGGAAACGAAGACGTAAACGACATCGGAAACGACGTCGTATTCGGTCCCAAATTCCCATCTTGATTCCGGCGTCGTTTCCGACATCGTTTCCTGCGTAGTTTTCGGCGTCGTTAACAATGTCGTTTTCTACGCTGGATTTTTCAATAGGGTGTACAAGGCTTTGGTGAGTGAATTCCCCCTTGACTTCGATTTTTAATCTAAATGGTCATATTATACTTACTATACTCATGATAATCACCAACTTTAAATGAGGTTTTCTCGAATTGTTATTTTTAAGTTCAAAATTCAAAACTGCCCTGGTACCCTATTTTCCCTCATACGTGGTTCGTTATGGGCCTAAAATGTTAAAAATTTACGTAGCAAGGTAACCCTATACGTAAATTCATACCGGTAACCTGGATGCTCTAATTAGAATGTACACATTTTATCTATCAGAACATTTATCAGATAATGACAAGTACATGTACAAAATTGTATAAACAACAGTGTTTGCCGTTAATTGCAATCTAATAAAAAAAATTAATAAAGTACATCCATATATTTTCTGTGGAAAAAATTCACAAATTTAAAATCATTACATCCGTCATATTCACAAGATTGCAAACTACACATACCCAACCGCATAACTCAATATGCCCGAATAACCCTATGCGAGAAAAATTTTAACCGGACCCTGAGTGAAATGTCTTCATGTAAAACAAACATGCAATTAAAAAAGTAAACAGTCATATATACGAGGGTGGTTCAAATATGATTGAGACCAATACTCTGCAACGTTTATTTACTATCGAAAAAGTTTACAAAAATTTACAGTTTTTCTAGGTGTTTCCCCTCAAAAGTTACGCATTTTTCCCAGTTCTAGTACCTCCCACCCAAATTCCCATATTGTATCGAGCGTGAGACGCGCGGTATCAGGGCGCGCCTTATCCTGGAAGTTTAGGAGCCTATCGCGCTGTTACTTTGGGATATTGAAGATGTCCGTGGATGATAGACTCTACACTACTAATACTGATGCCGAGTTCAGCCGAAATGTCTCGAATATTCATCCTACGGTCCTCCAAAATCATTTGTTCTACGTGGCGGATGTTGTCTGGTGTCATGCTGGCTCGCGGTCGACGATCATGCGGCTCATTCTCGACGGTTTCGCGGCCATCTTTGAACGCTTTGACCCAGTTAAACACGGCAACCCTACTCAGGCTCTCACTACCGAACTGATTTCGCAAACGCAGAAAAATTTCCGTGTTTTTAACGCCTTCCCACACTAAAAAACGAATGAGAATACATTGCGCAACGACGGTTGGCACTTAACGTTCACTCATGGTCGTAGCACGCGCGTAAAACATGCGCTCCCGACGAAAACTATGCCACACTGTTCGTAAGGGACCGGGCTATTACATATTCAAGCCATGACCTTCAAAACATACATGCGCGCCATCTCCAGCGTTTGGCTCGATCATATTTGAACCACCCTCGTAAGTTATCTTTAGGCTTCAGATTATGTTCTAACATCACAAGAATATTCAACATCCCGAAAATCAAGTCGTAGCACTTTTAACGAAACAATTCCAAGGTATTTTCATGTAAAATAGGGATTAAAACAAAACAAATTGAAAGTAGCAGCATGAATATCCTTAATTTAACTCAAGGTTAGATTTCCAATCCCATGATATTGTTCAGGAATTTTCAAAATCCACCCCTAGAACTTTTAACAAAATAAGTCTTAAGTTTCACCACGCAACAGAATCAAAATATCCCATCCTATCTGTGATCAAGTAAAAATCGCAAAGAAATGGTGATATGCAAATAAACAGCCTTATTAAAAACTGTGTAGATATCCTAATCACCACATTAATAATAAGCAATTTGTAAAAACCATCTTTACCACATTTATCGAACCCCATCTTACCTGCTTTAGCTAAAATAGTAAAAAAATTTCAAAATTAAAAATAATCACACCAGGTATCCTTATTAGAATCTAGTTGATGCCCTCATCGTCATAGCAATACTAGAGAACACTAAAAACCACCATTGCACATTAAACGAACCCCATCTCAGTTGCCTTTAGTGAAAACGACAGGAAAAAAATTCAAATTGAAATTAATCATCCCAGTCGATGTATTGTAAAGGCGATTTACGTGATATTGGATAATGATTTTTGTAAGGAGAGTGAGATATCTGCTCATAAAAATAGAAAAAATTAAGAAAGTAACCCTTTTCTTTTTGGTTGAGAGTCCGTTTGTCCGCCTATCCGTCCACCGTATTTTTCTCCAAGGAGAGAATGTAAATGGAAAAGATGGGATGAAAGTACGAAATGTAAGGGGAAACCAGGAGTGAGAAATTAGGGGGGAATTAAGAGAAATAAGGGTTTGAGTAGTATGATAAGTGAGTGAAGGTAGAAGGCGAAAAACCAAAAGAAGTAAGCGAAAATAAGGGGAAGGAAGTAGGAGAAGTGAGACGAAATAAGGAGGATTAGGAGAAATTAAGGATGGGGGAGTGACGAAAAATTAGGGTGAGGAAGTAGGGGAAATAAGTGTAAGTGAGGGGAAGTAGGGAAAATTATCAGAGGTGAGGCTGAGTAGAGGAAGTTAGGTTTAGTGAAGTGAAGTAGGGGAAGGGGAGTGTTAAGAATTAAATGTGCTAAAAGTTGGGAAACTAGGGGCGGGGAGATTTAAATGACTTAATTAACGTCCTAATATGCTACGAAATAGTCATTTGTCTACTGTGGCTGATTTTTTGTTTGAAAAATAGATTGCAGTACCCATCCGCTCTATTCGCAATGAGCGACCTCTAAATATTTTCCGATTTATTTCTGCTTCCACGCAGTTCGTTTTTTGTGCAAATGGAAAAAAATCGAAAGCGCAAATTGAGACCGGGAATTTTGTTATCGCCTGTAATGTATACATATACTTTATTCTTTATATCATGGAATATTTTAGGCTTAAAACTTGACCTTGTGAGATATTTATACTTGATAAGCCAATTTCAAGGAAAAAATCCCTAAAACTTCGTTCTGATTGATACTCTATTCGTATTTTATTTTTTATAACACACACATTCAGGATTTCTCCAGAATAAATTGTGATTAAATTCCTACTAATTTCGGACATAGTAGATTTAGGACAAAAAAAGCAGTTGGGATGGAATGCGGATTCAAGTTTACGAATTATTATTTGCCAAGAGCTTCAAAATTAGAAAAAAATTATTGATACATTATGTTAGGTAAAGCGGGGCAGGATCGACCTTTGCGACATGGACAGGGCTAGAACAAATTTTCAAATAACATTGCTGTTACTTAATAATTTTAATTCTTCTTTTTGCAGGAAAATCTATTTTATGAAGGAAATTGTGTTATAAACTAAAATCTTAAAAATTTACATTGAAAAAGAAATATTATTCAGAAAAAAAGTTTTGACATCTAAAGAATAGAAGATTCGCTAGCAAAAATAATATGTTTGCAACACGAATAAAATAATTACAGTATGACAATTTAATCAACTGACTTATGAAACATTTCTCTATCAAGTTATTATAAAAATTTGACTTAATCCAAATCCAAAAATCTTTCACGATTCTAAGTGAAAAGACCTGTTACTTCTTGCTGCATATATTTAAACGTAAATTTGACAATGCATAAGATACCAAAGAATCAAACCATACCATTTTTACATTCTAAGATATTTCTCTTTCATGAAAACACTAAAGTCGGCCTTGCCTCAAAACGTGGCAGATCGACTAAATACAGATTGTTAAAAATAATTAAATTGTCAAATCATTATTTTATTCATATCATATGCGTATGGAAATATTTTATACAATAATTATTATTATATTCACCTACAAAATTAATTACAGCAGTCAAGGATAGGAACAGAGTATAAACGGTCTTCATTTTTTCCAAGAAGTAAAAAAAACTGATTGATGCTGCAATTAAGAATTTGTTTAATTGTTTAATTAGTAGCTAGTATGGTTCTTTATTGATGGAAATATTTACCAGGTGTATACATATGAAACCGGTATTGCCATTTAGCGGCCAGTAGGCACACTTGTAGGCACTGTCGGAACTTACCATTTGTGCTAATTGG
>NC_046660.1:98145840-98147719 GCF_010883055.1 Belonocnema kinseyi | reverse complement strand
GGCAACCGCTACCCCACCCCGCTTACTCACCAGACTTGGCTCCATCCGACTATCACTTATTTGCATCTATGGGGCACGCACTCAGCGAACAGCGCTTCACTTTTTACGAAAATGTTGGAAAATGGCTCAATGACTGGTTTACTTCAAAAAACGAAGACTTTTTTTGGAAAGGTATCCATAAATTGCCTGAGAGGTGGACAAAATGTGTAGCCAGCGAGAGCGCATACTTTGAATAAAATATTTGTTATTATTCTCTTGAAATAAATGTGTTTTTTTCTTGAAAAAATACCGGTTTCATATGTATACACCTGGTACAATTGAAAATTTTTCCATTCTGCAGGATAAGATTTAAGATGAATTTATTCTTTGAGTTTTTAAAATTTTGTCTGATCTGTTAACGTTAAATCATAATTTTTTAATTTGATACAAATTTAGAATTGTATAATTTTAAAAGCTTTTACTATGAAAAATTCAATTTAGTTTACAGTTGCAACTCTTTCCTTAAGAAACTGTATTGATTAAAAAATGTATGTCTGAAGGTTTTGAATATTCAAAGCTTCTGTTTTAATTGGTTTAAAGTGCAATTTAATTACAAATGCAATTCCTTTTTGTTCCATTAGAAATGAGGTCCTTTTTCAAAATTTTATCAGTCTAAAATGTTTTGAATTCGAAAGTTTTAAATCAAAATCATTTCATACGTTTTTCTTCAATTTAAATCCTTTCAATTCAAATTATCAAGAACAATTAATTATGATCTAGCCAGGGTTCTTCATGTATGAGAGCATAATTGCCTTCGACATTAAACTTCACAGTAGCTCTAATCCTCTCTCTAATCATATTCATTCATTAAATTTCATTATTCTTTTAAGTGTAGCGATTTTATTTTAATAACTTTATTTCGTTATTTGATCCGTATACTAATACATTTTTTATAAATAATCCTCTACAAATCTTTGGAGCTCACAGTGAAGAGTTAAAATGCATCAGTGTACGGTAATTTTAACTAATTCTTTCAAAAATTTACTTTTATTAAAAATATTTTCTAAAAATCTTTATAACATGAAATTACTATTGTACTAAAAGTACAGAATATGTAATGTCCCTAATATATTGCAGTGGTCCTTTTATGTGTTACCAAAATCTGAATGACCTTTTTTTGTAATCAACAGTCTTGACACCCTCAAAAGATGCCACCCGTGCCGCGTGTTATTGAACATTTTATCGCAACTTGTGTATTTTTTCTATAAATTTAATTTATTTATTCTTAATGTCATTTTTTTAACATTTAAACTAAAAATAAGCATCCTAGCGTAAACTAGTTCTAAGCAAATTTGGAGACATAATTTAAGCGACTAATTTTGTGCAATAGACTATTACTGAAGCTTGTGTCCTTTTATGAAAAAGTTAACTTTTTTATTACTGATATATTTTTACAACGAGAGTTTATAACAAATTTATAGCTATTTTTTGCTTGAGCAACTTTTTTCTTTTAATTTTTTTCGTCTCTTGAGAGGAGTCTGTATGAGAGGAGAGATCAAGCCCTACTGCGGCTAAGCTGACGGTAGCGTAGCGAACCAGCACTAACGTCACTGACACCCAATAAGAGTAGGCGAAAAGTTGAAAGAACAAGACAAAAGACTCGATAGTGAATAGCCCTTCGGCGCCGCGCGTACTGATACTGACTATTTTTCAAGGTTGAATTTGATGCTATAACTTTGGGAATGTTTTCTCTACATGTATAGAATGATTATTAGGCAAAAAAGTCGATTTTGTGGATCACTGTTAATGGTCAACGCTACCAACAACAATTGGCCAATTTGAACCGTGCTCTGCGCCAAAAACGCCAAGAATATGAAACTAGGCATGAAAAAGTGATTTT
>NC_046660.1:98133701-98145740 GCF_010883055.1 Belonocnema kinseyi | reverse complement strand
TACGCCAATTAGCACAAATGGTAAGTTCCGACAGTGCCTACAAGTGTGCCTACTGGCCGCTAAATGGCAATACCGGTTTCATATGTATACACCTGGTAAACCTTTAAAATTCAATTATTCTAAAAAAGTGTTCAAAATAAAAAGTAAGTTGAAATGAGAAATATTCACAAAAAGACATACACTCCAGAAATACCTTGCGAAATTCAACCAATTTAATTTTACTTAGTTTCAAATTCAATAATTTTAAATTTAAATATTCTAAACAGTTTGGTTTCAATTTTAAAAGCACAATACTGTCTGATGTTTTAAATTCTTGTAAATTGCAGATTATTAAAATGAAAGACTAATAGTTGCCTAATTTTCATTTTGAGCGATATTTCATTCAATAATTTTGAATGAAATCCATCCTGAATACACTCAAAACAATGAAAAATCTAGACAATAATTTCTCAAATCCACCATTAAAAATGCTTCAGATTTTAGATCTAGGCATTGAATATTTAAGTTTTTTATTTCGACAATGTTTCAAAAAATTTTAATTTTCATGGTAAACCCTAAATTTGTAATTCATCCCTATCCTGAGTTTAAATTTTATGATTAAAATTTAAATGGTTGAATTTCGAAAAGTATAATTGAAAATCTAAGAATTTTTAATTTCCAACTAATTAAATTTGCTTAAAATAATAGAAATGTTTGAAGGTTTGAGCACAAAACCAAAGTGGGCTCATGTCTGCTGCGCCAACTAAGAACATGGTAAGTCGCATTTGCCATAAGGATTTTCTTGAAATTTGAGTAAGATCTTTCAATCAGTGCACATTATGAAATAAAGTGCGAGGTTTCCTTTTCTCTTACTCTTTCGTACGGTGCCTTCCTCTCTCTCTCTCTCTCTCTCTCTCTCTCTCGAATTAATGAAGTATTGAAACGTAAAGATCTTACAAACAACTGACTTGACTATATATTTTGTATAACAATTTTTCATTAAATATTTTCTCTATTTTTTGTTTTTAATAGGGCATCTTGCATTTGGAAATTTCGATATCGAAAATTAATCGTTCAGAAAAATCATAAATCTTTATTAATAAATTTCTCGCTTCACAAACATTTTTCACGGCAATCAGTATAAAGAGTTCGAACCCTGAAGATATAATTTTTGAATTTGAAAAAATAAAACCTTAACAGAAAATAAAAGTAATCCCAGTTCACGTTTTGGATTTTAATATTTTATAATGGAAGTTTAAAAGTTTTTTATTTTCAAATTTTTAAATTATCTGCTATATCATCAGAGATTGTACCTTACCGACAGTAGGTCAACCCTCCAAACCATGAAGGCAGAAGAATCTACACAATATCGATCAAGTTAAGAATCTTCAATAACAGAAAATGCTTAACGTCTTAATAAGACTAGATGGAAAATAATATTTTTAAATTAAAATTAAAATTATTTCTTGAAAAAAAGATCTTACTCTATCTTCACTCCATTGGGAATCGAACCACAAAACTTCTGATTTCCGGCCAGGCGCTTTTCCAATTAAGCTATTATTAAATAATTTTAATTTTTATTAAAAAGTTTTTTAATTCAAAAAGTTTGTATTCAAATCCTCACTAATTCACATGTATAAAATGGAAGGTACAAACTCTTTTAAAATAATAATTTTAAATCAAATTCAGTTAAACTGCATTTAGAATTTTGAACTATTGTACCTACACTGTTCAGTTCAAATATTCAGAGTCAGTTTCAGGAATATAAAGCTATGTTATCATTTTCAATGCTCTAAATCGAAGAATCAGTCAATAAATTCAGAAATTTACAAATTAGTATAATGTTAACCAATTTTTAAGTAAACGCATTCAAAATTGAACGAATAATTTTTTAACTAAACACCTTTCACATTAGAAGTTGGATTAGTTTTATTTTTAATATTTTTAAAATCTTTAAAAAAACTGTAAAATTTTATGTCAAAATCTTGAAAAATGTGCGTGTTCTTATACATTTTTCAAAAATTTAATTCTTTAATTATTGGTGAAATATTTTCAGGACTTCTAAGGATCTTTAAAAATGATGAAAATCCTGCAAAACCAAAAACGATTTCCCTAAAACATTGCACAGTCTTTTTTGATAACTTTGGAAATCTTTTTAAATGTACTCCTAAAATCCTTTTTCTAAATAAAAAAATTATTTTCAAATTACGCAGAAATCTCCAGGACATATTTTTACTATTTTAAAGCCTTTCACAGTTCCTGAAAAGCTTTAATTTTTTTGGTTAGAAATCTACGAAAATCTGAAATCTGAAATCAGACTTGAGCGGTAGACACACTGTGATTAAATTATTTCAAATCATTTCAATTTTTTAATTAATTTTAAATCTTTTCAAAACTTCTAAATATCTCTTCAAACTACACAAATTTTTCTACAGAAAATTTTTGTTCAATTATTATTTACAAGAATACTACAATTACACTCACAACTTTAACATTTTTGAAAAAGAAAATTTAAAATCGTATCTTTGAAATATTAAACGCTCTTTGATATTTTAACGATTCAAGGTTTTCCACTTCAAATCATTCCATTTCCTATTCTTCAGTTTTGAATATCTGGTTTAAAATTACATCTCTCGTACTGACATTATATGTTTTAAGAGCATCCTAAGGATGACCAAAAGACATGTTTTAAAAGACGTCTTAGGGATGTCCCAAAGACGTCTCTAGGACATCCTTTTTTTGCACACTGGGTCAGAAGGGAGTAAGGGTAAGCTTAATGACCTGACTCGGCGATTCGGATCCCTGGCGGTTAAGATGCCCTGACGTCACGTTCTACCAAAAAAAAGAGTTTCACTCTGGGTGAGTAAGCCGTGTGAAACGATAGGCTGACCCTTATGGCAAGTGCGACTTATTATGTGCTTAGTTGGGACAGTAGAATGTTCTCCTGCACCTGCGGATTTCTTCTAAGAAAAAAAAACACGAGAAAGTAGAAAAATTGCACTGCTTTTTGCTTCGATAAAATAGCATTGTAAAATTTCGTTTCACTCTAAAGGGAAATACGCACCCCTCCCTTAAAGTTTCCATTTCCGGAAATCTTGAATTTTCGAAAAATTGAACTCATGTTCCTGGGTTTCATCGAAACGTGCTAAGTTTTTTAGGGATTCAAGAGGAGCGTCTACGAAATAAAACCATACTACTAACTTTTATTTCCAAGCCATCCCCACTCTCTTCGCAGCACCCCAAATATGATCCAAAAATGAAAAAACTACATTTTTACGTATTATTGTTACTTTTTTTAGAAATTTCGACCGTCTTTTTTATACGAACAATTACTAATGGACAATTTTAATATTTTCCATGACTTTTTAAACTATTTTCAATTGTTTAAGCAAATGTAAATTATATAAGCAATTATTTATGTCCCAAAAATGTACAAAATAATCGTATTTTTTGATTTAAATGCAATATTTTGTCATTGTTTGTAGTAGAAAATTGTCTAAAAACACCATGTAATTATCTAAAAAATGAACTATTGTTTATTTTCAAAATTTCTAAAAATTGAGTCAGAGATGTCCACTTTTTTCTAATTGGTATCCTATGCTACTATTTGTTGTATAATTACATAATTTTGATACATTTCTTCTGATGATTAACAAATTTGTATTTATTTAAACAATTTTTATTTAATACAATAGTTATTCAGCGATAAATAAAAAAATGAAATAAAATGGAAGACATACAATTAATTACGATTTTAAAAGTATTTTTGGAAAATTAATTATTTAAACAAATTGTATTTGTTTAAACAATTGAAAAGTGGTAAATGAATTCTTTCTGTACACTATACAGTCAAAAACGTAATTTTATTTGTTATATTTTATTTCACTTTTTTAGCTATCGAAAAAAAACTGCTTGAGCAAATAAAGATTGTTTAAACAAATAGAAAATCATTAAACATCAAAAGAAATGTATCGAAATGACGCAATTATTCAGTGAAACGTTGAATTGGATACTAATTTAAAAAGAAAGTTGATATCTCTGGCTCAATTTTCAGAAATTTTAAAAATAGACGATAAATCATTATTTAAGCAATTACATAATGTTTTTAGAACAATTTACTTCTCTAAACAATGACAAACAATTGCATTTCAATTAGGAAATACGATTACTTTTTCACATTTTTTGTGAATAAATAATTGTTTACATAATTTAAATTTGTTGAAACAATTGAAAATTGTTAAAAAAGTCATGGGGGATATTCAAATTGTCTATTAGTAATTAGTTGTATGAAAAAGACGACCCAAATTGCTAAGAAGTAACAATAATACGTAAAACTGTAGTTTTTTTATTTTTGGGTCATATTTGGGGCGCTGAGGGGAGGCTGGAAGTGGGCTGGAAATGAAAGTTATTAGTATGGTTTAATTTCGTAGAAACTCCTCTTAAATACCTAAATATCTTAGCACGTTTTCATGAAACCCTGAAACATGAGTTCAATTTTTCGAAAATTCAAAATTTCCTTATGCTAATTAAATTGAATTTTGAAGTGCCCGATGCATGTGTTAATATTTGAATTTCGAAAAAAAAAATTACGGATTTTCTAATAATTACTATATTATTCCTATCACAAAGTTTATTTTTAGAATCGTTACTTATTTGCATGTTCTATCACCATGAGAGGTGGTTATACCACCCCCCCCCCCCCCCCCCGTCAACACCACTGGGAGCGTTAATCTATTACGTGACCATCTGAAGGGGAGGGGGAGTAAGCCCTAAAGATCTATTTACACGCCTTTCGTATGCAAACGGAAACTGTATCTTCCTCTCATTCTACCATATGACGATGCCACGCATTTATCGCACTATAGATTTTTCTCTGTTTTTCCTTTGAGTGGAAAATCGAGAGTGAGATAAATGCATTTCATCGTCACATGTTACAGTGAAAGGAAGAAACATTTTCCGTCTGCATACGACAGGCGTGAAAATACACCAGAAAAAATATAAAAATATGTCACTGGTATCAAGTTTCTCGTCACTGGAAATCAAAATAAGCAACGCTTTTCGTTTCTTCAAAATTTCAAAAAATAACCCCTATCTCGGGGTTGAAAGACCCCAGAAAAATAAAAAATACCACTAATTCTACAATCATTTGTCACATCAACCTCTTATCAATGAAGAAAATGCGTGATTTTACTTTCATAAGGTTTATTTTATAGAAAAAATACAATGAAAAATGATTTTATAATCAGTGGTATTTCTTATTTTTTAATTTTTTTGGATCTTCACAAACCCCAACTAGGTGTAATTTTTGGAAATTTAAAAAAAACGGATAGCGATTCTTACTTTGGTTTTTAATGACGAGTAATTTGGTACCTGTAACATATTTTTATATTTTTTCACCAGGTCGCTAGCGAGGTCCAAAAAATAGGCGAAAAAACAGCCTATTTTGGCGTCACTCTTTAAATATGGATCGACACATTGAAGACCATTATCATCAATGCAGAAAAGTTTAGTAGTTCATAAGGCTACCTTTCAAGTAATCTGTCAAGATAATTTGCCGTCTAAGTTAGTCTTTAAATGATATCAATGTTTTAAAATGAAAAAAGTCGAAATAATTTGATTAGAATTATTCTTATATTATAGTTTTAAATACTTTGTACTTATTATTTATTTTCCGATATACTGTTATATACAATTATATTTAGATCTCGTATTTAAAAATAGGAGGGGATTCAGCCTCAATGTCACATATTACTTTAAATGGCGGAAGGGCGGGGGGGGGGGGGGGGGGGGGGGGGGGGGGCACCGCAATATCACGAATTGTCGGAAGAGGAACAGTTTAAAAAAAAAATAACTTGAAATAGCGAGACTTTTTTTAAGTAATTTAATACATACACCAGACTGACATTCTTAATACAATTCCGCTGAAAGAAAGAAAAGATGAAGTCATCAAAGTAAACAGTTGCCAAATTCAAATAAAAGTATTGTCACCTCTTAATATTTCATCGAGAAAAAAGGCTCTAAATGAGTTTTATATGTCTCGCCGGACGAATTCAAATTATTGGTAGTCTAAAAGTAAAGATAAAGGTCTTTCAAATGTATATTATTTAGAGTTACATGGTTTCAAAAGAGTTAAAATAAGAACTTTTATTATACTTATTTATGAGCTCAGTTTAAAATGGTGGTCTGAAGAAAAATTCCAATCATTTAGGATATACTTATAGCAAAACGGATATTTCATCACGAATCTGCTGATTCGACGTTTCGAAAGAGCTGTAGACGGAAGCGCGTCTTTGATCAGTTTGAAGGGAGAATCTTTCGAAATTTATTCCTGTGTTTAACCGAATCCATTTTTCTGTACGAATGAAAAGCCGGAAGGGTGCACTTTTATTCAGCCATGAATTATTGGATCGATAGGATAAATATAAAAGCCTTTGCGAAGCATATTATTTAAAATCATAACGTTAACAATTTAATGCTTGCACAAAAAGATTTATCTAGAAATATTTTTAAAAACCTTGATCAATTTTTTATTTTCATTCCAAATATAAAAGAAACTGAAATGATTAAAAACAGAGCCTTTGGGTTAGAGTTTAGTTTAAAACTAATCATATAGAATACAAAAGTTGGTAAAATAGTTTATTTATTTGCTGAAGTAGATATCGAGGTAATCAATTCTTATCAAAACTGTTATAAACCTGGAAATGCGTATAAATGAAGATATAGAGTAGAGTTTTTCCTATACGTGCTAGGGCCGGCCACGTATTAAAAGAAAGTTTCAGCTCTAATACATAGTTTGAACGTAACTTACGACGTCGTAAAAAATTCTGAAAAGGGATTCTTTCTCCAAACCTAATGAAAAGTGCTGAGATGAACGAGCGACAGTACTTTGACGCTAAACTCGTAAAAGTTACAAGATTTTGCACTATCTGGTTGTTTCATCTTCATTGAAATAACAATCAGTCGAAATGTTCTCACCACCCGCTTCGCTATGTTGGCATTACCTTCGCGTGCTCCTTATTTGCTTCGTCTGTCGGTTGCATTATGAGATTAACTCTCAAGATCTCAGAAACCGCTCTTTCTGGCATTCTGCAACTTTAAATACGCGCGCGACCATTTGGTAACAACTTATATTGAAGCCATATAACTTTGAAAACAGAAACTCCAGTCAAATTAGACGAAAAAAAGCCATTTGCTGAAACGAAATATATCCAGAAATTTTGTAGGCTTAAAATGTTTGTATGGACGTTCCAGAAAAATAATCATTTTTCCATACCTTAAGTCGTTGTGTTAAATTAACATAGGAATTATTTGAAGGGTTCACGACATAACTATGTAGGCGAAACTTTTTCAAAACATGTTTTATTAGCTAAAAAATTCTCGGAAATTCCTCCGTACATATTGATGAAAAAATTTTATTTTTAAATTGTTGAAACAGTTTGTTTAAATATTCGAGATACAGGAAAATTAATAGCCCCATTATATGTAATATGAATATAAATTCAATACCATATGTAAATATTTATTTGTTCTGTGTCAGCAACTAAGTTCGTGCAAAAATGGTGAATATTATTATTATTTTCCATATCTCGACTTTTTCAAAAATAGTTTAAATAGATGAAAAAAATCAAAATAGCACCGGTTGATGTTATTAGTTTTTTAGTTACTTTATGAAAAAATAATTCGTTTAAAAATTATGACCCTTGAATAAACTTTCTCATTTTTTTTAATAATTAGAATTCTGACAAAGTTTTTAGTCCCCCTCACTTTTTTCCTTGCAACTTACATGCTTTTGCCGTGACACCCTTCATTTTGAACTTCAGGAATAATATGTATCACATGACACCTGGTTTTTGAATGACAGTAAATTTTTCATTTGCAAGTACAAAATTTTGAAAACAAATTTTTCTTTTCTTTTACCCTTTGTGGCACATTTTTTTCTGTTTAGTGAATTTACTTAAAAATTCTTACTCGGGGGTTTCTGGGGTCGATGATTACGAATCTGAACTCAGAATTTCGTAATTTTCAATTCAAGATGGCGGATTCAAGATAGCGATTTCAAAATTTTGAAAAAAGAGATCTGTGAGCTTGAAAATCTCTACTTGGGGGGTTTTGGGGTCGCTGATTACGAATCTGAAGTCAGAATTTTGAAATAAATTCCATAAATGTAAACTAAATTTGATCGACTAATTTGAATTTAAATTTAGTAACTTCAAATTCGTAATCAGCGTCTCCAAAAATCCCGAGTTTAGATTTTCAAGCACGTATACCTCTTTTTCTCAAAATTTGGTACCGCCATCTTGAATCCGCCATATTGAATTTGAGTATTTCCAAATTCTGACTTCAGATTCGTAATCAGCAACTCCAAAAACCCGCGAATATAGATTTTTAAGCTCGTATCTCTTTTCAAAATGTTGAAAACGCCGTCTTGAATCCACCATCTTGAATTTGAATATTTTCAAATTCTGAATTCAGAATCGTAATCAGCGACCCCAAAAATCCCTGAGTAGGGGTTTTTAGTTTATTATGTTGAATAGATTCTTCAAAAATGAATTCTTTCAAAAAAAGGCATTTTTAAAAGTTTGTTTATTTATATAACAATTATTATAAATAATTAAATCAAAGAAGCTATATTCTTATATTCTTTTACCAATAGATTAGCTAATAAACAAAAAAAACGACCTAAATACGTTAAAAACTAATTAAATGGCAAACATCTGAAGTTAAGGTGGTGGGATCCCACGGTCCCACCGTGTAACTAAGAGTTAAAAAAGCCAGTCTTAATTTGAATTAAAATCCGAAAAATTATAAAAAATAAAAATAGAGAAAAGAAATAGACGGAAATTTCCAAATTCTCTTCGTTTGTTTCTCTCCTCTCTTTTTATATCATAATAGATTCTAGAGGATCTAAAGGTATGAATTCCGGTGGAAAATTCAATTCATTTACATTCATCCTAGGACTCGGTATAAGCCCATACAATGATTTTGCCTTCTCCATTCTTCTAGGCTTTTATAACGTCAGCTTCTTGTTGAAATCGAAGGAAATGATTCACTTGGTTTTCATGCAAGAAACATACAACTCGAATAAATCACAGTGACATGTAATAGCTGTTCTTTTTCCTTCAAGTCAGATGCTAACCAATCACAGAATGGCCTGTCTGTTCTCGGAGAAGTTGAAAAAGGAGAAAGTTTCAGTGGCTTATAGGAGTTTTAGCAATCTCGATGTTGCGCGAACGTGATTTAGACTCTTCAAAACACTGCTCAGAACCCGTTTCAATTAACCCGCCACGTTGTACGTGATATTAGTTGGATGTTGACAGTAGCACCGATAAGATCTCTGCAGCTTGTAACTAAGCTCGCTTATTATTCATAACACTTTAAACTCCACCTTAGTACTAGGCGAACTTTGAAATAAGAAATATCGCGCCACTGCATCGAACAGGCAAAGAGGTAAGAGAAGTGTAACTTGTAAAGTTACGCATTACAAAAAGCTAGGGCGTAAACCGGATCTGATATCACGCCTTCAACCAACATAGATTTAAAGTTCATGATTGCTAATCGCTGATAAAGACACTTCATTAGCATTTGAAACTGGTATGAAATTAAATATTGCGATAATGGATTTCGTGTTTATATTTTGCCTTTTAGATATAATTATTTAATTAATGATCATTTATATGTAGAAATGTGCTTCTATAGGCTCGAATAACAATTATTCACGTGAAAGGTGCCGCAAATTTATTAAACGTAATAACTTTGCCCGTTAGCTTATTGAAGGTTTTAAATTGGTTTTGTCATTTTTAAATAAATTTATTATGTGTAGATTAAAGATCGCATCGAAATCATGACTCAAAATATTAATTTTATTGCTCGCAATCTAAAATAATTACGTAAGCTATTTAATAATTACCTTATTTAATACATGTTATTACATTTTTATAGTTTTTGAAATCACTATCTTCTTATAACGACATGTAAAATTTAATAACTGCAGACATAAATACAAAATATAACCGTTTAAATAACAGTGATCTTGCGACGCGAGAATTGGATAACTTTTTATTTTGTAAACTATATGAATTAATTATATTCGCACGTCAATCAAGATTTCGCACTAAGTTGTAAGATCACCATTTTAATTTGAATGTTAATGAAATTCGTCAATCTTTAATTTAAATTCGTTCGAGGTTGAACCAATTTAATGTATTTGTAAAATGATCACTTATATCAAAGCAAAATTGAGTAAAGTTTCCAAAATTATCACAAATAAGAAAACAATAAAAATATTTGGTTACACATCTATACAAAACTATAAGAATTCAAAATAAAAAATGGCTAAATAATGTTAACAAATTTTTAAAAATATTTAGGATTAACATGTGTCACTTATATTAAGCCCAGAAGGACAGGAGTAGAGTATACATTTTAATTTTAATGAGATTTTAATTTCTTTTAGTATAGTTTAAAATCAATTGATCAGAGCTGATTCTAAATTACAGTAATTAATAATCACTTTTTTTTATAAAATATCTGGTGACGCTTCATAATACTTCATTACAGTATCAAATTATAGAGCATCTTTTGGAATGTAGAAGTCAAAATCTAATAAATCGTAAAAATAGTCTTTTGTCAAAAATTTGGAAATATTTTTATCTGTTCTTTATATACTTTTAAATCATGTTTGAAATGTTTCGTTTGTGTTATTGTTGTTTCCTGTTACGCGACTTCTAGGAACATGTGAAATTCATATTCACCACAAATACATATTCCTTGATCTCTTTTAGTTTTATATTTTCATATTCTCTTGGGTTAACCTTTATACCAAAAATATACTTCAGGTGGTTTGAAAATTTTTTTATTGTCGAAACTTGCATTGCCAAAAATGGTCAACTTTTTGTCAATGGCTCACAAATAAAACGTCTCAGTTTGAATAGTTTGAATCTATAATCCCTAAATATGGAACGAATTTAAATTCGAGGAGATTTCTATTTAAAAAATGTCTTGTAAAATTGATTGAAGGTTTTTATAATTACTTGCACTGTTTGGCTTCGATTTAATCATATTATTCGAAACAGTACATTTTGATGTAAAATTTATCGAGCAATGCGAATTTTTTCATCCCAGTGACTTTCGATAAAGCTTTTACGTTTATTTTTAAACTATTCTTAATTAAATGGCAAACAACTTTAAAAAGCGAGCTTTTTGGCTATTTTAAAAATAATTTATTTTGAATTTGCACTGCTACTGACCAAAAATTAAAATGTAAGTGTATCAATAAGTAAAAGAATTTTGTAATTGGAATAAGTGCTTATTGAATATTTACTAAACATATGGAAGAAAGTATTACATCCTAAAAGTTATACAGAAAAAGGCCAAGGCCATATGCATACAGCTTACATTTATTTTAAACGTACTCAGAAAATGTTTCAAATAAATTATAGTGAAAATTGATAACAGGGGAATATTAAAATGCAAGTTAGGGAAAGGTGTCGACATAGTCAGAAAACTTTAAAGTCGTATAAATGCTCATTTCAAAATTGAACTAAACAGCTTAAAATGTGTAAATACAGCTGCCCTTAGGGTGGTTACAACTCTACGGAAGAATGTTTTTAAATAAGCAGTCAAGAGTAGTGCTCTTAAAGTTTTTCTTCACCTGTGTGACTACGCTTTTGCCTACAAGGTACACACGTAATCATTTCTTGAATATCATTCACAATTCAGGAGTAAAAAATCTTTTTTCCACAAATTGGATGATTCTAAGGCTGTCCGATTTGAAGTACAGAAGCGAAAAATTTTTTTTCTAAATTATTAGTTTAAAGTATAGTTAGAAAAATTCTGTTTTGAAACAGAACCAAAATTCAGCACCTCCGCGCTTTACTCTCTGCATATAATGTATATAAAATCATATAATATCTAAACATGTAGGTACAACACCGCTTCGTATATCTGCTTTATACGAGAGTAGTTCAATAAGTCCTTAGAATGAAGTATAAAAACAATTTTTTTTTATTTTTCAACATAATCTCCTTGGAGCTCTATACACTTGATCAATCGCTTTTCAAG
>NC_046660.1:98128432-98133601 GCF_010883055.1 Belonocnema kinseyi | reverse complement strand
TATCTAGTCGGGAGTGGTGCTGACTGAAAACAGATGATTTGGAGCGATTCGCGCGCCATATGTTGGTCATTCTAAGGACTTATTGAACTACCCTCGTACCTGCGTCAAACTCTCGTAAATCCGTACAGAACCTCGAACTGTACGGAATTAAGAGGCCCTGGTGTATTGGGTCTACATCTATATTTCATGAACTCATAGCATTATAGCACAGAAAATCGCCGATCCTCCAATATACACCGAAGTCGGTGTTTAGGTGAGTTGCTACAAATTTGAGCCACAAAGGTTCATTCGGAGAATTTAGGGGGAAAGCATCATTTAGACACTGTTTTTTCTCATCCAGAGGAACGCGAAGTGTCGTCTACAAACTGTCAGTCACCTGTCAAGATGATTTTATCGGACGTTACTTGGGTGAAATAGATGCTGATAAGCACTAAGAAGGTAAGTTATAATAAAAATGACCTAATTTTTAATTTCCTCCCATTTACCAGTGACTATTAGTGCCTTGGAATAAAAATTGTATTTGGCGTGATATAATATCCAAATCTTTGGTTAGTCAAAACCTACATGACATTCAAACCACCAAAGCCGAGATGTAAAAGCTAAGTCGTGACCGTCTGCATCGAAATTGATGCCTGGGCGTTCGAACCCACTAGATTTTTTGTGGAAGTTTAAAGTTATCTAATCTTGCAGTTGTTAGTTTTATACATGGAAAATAAGGTAAACACAATTGTATAATAAGAAAAGAAATTTTATTTCCACGATGAGTAGGGATGTAAAGTTTCATCAAACTTTAGCCTGATGAAAAGTTTGATGAAACATTGCGGGTTTCGTGAAACATTGTAATGTTTCAAATATAGCGGCTGGAAACTTCAAACTGATAATATAAAATCCTAACCTGACCTTAGAGGCCAAACCGATCTGCGCATGCACAAAATAATTTTTCTTCTCGTCCCTATGTTTCATGAAACATATGAAACTTTGACATGAAAAGTTTTCACGTGAAAAGATTACAGCTCTATGAATCTAAAAACAAAATGGTGATCCCTTATTCTCCTAAGTTGATTAGTTCCTAATATCTCCAGCACGGCGTTAGTTGTTCCACATCTCCCTGCTACTCAGTAAATAAAATGTTATTTTCATGAAAACCCCTATTGAAATTAAATCAATTTTATTTATGTAATATACAAGTTTATACCAGATTTAAACTTACCATTTTAAGGTTTAGTGAGTACTTAAAGTCTTACACTATTTAATGAATAATGAATAATAATTATTATCATTTTATTATGCAATAAATAGTCCCTAAAAAGGGAAAACTGTTTTTCAAATGCACTTCTACAGAAAAAAATTACTTTTTACCAAGATATTAGGAAAATAGAGCAAAAATTAAGCGATTCCCATGCATTTGCTCAGTTGTTATACTCTCAGCATTCAACGATGTGAAGTTAGCTAGTGATTGAATTGAAAATACCTTATTGTATATGTAGACGGTCATGACTTTTTCTATACATCCCGGCTTTAGTTCAAATGTCGACGGGCATGACTAACCTGTTATTTGGAGGTTGCATTAAGAAGTTATAATTTTATTCTAAGTGACTAGTACGCACTGTTAAATGTAAGAAAGTTGAAAATTAGGTAAATATTATTACAATTAATTTCCTTATTAACAATTATTTAGTCTAATATTGCAAAGCGAATAGTTGCTTTGACAGGTGTTCAGGTGGCTGACAGCGCGGTTCAGTACTCCACAACTCTGCATGAGCCAAATTCAGTCTTCAAATGATACTTTCCTCTAGATGCCCAGATGTGCCTATGTTCAGAGGCATACATTTGAGACTTGAAAATTCTCTCAAATGCTCATTGGGAGACCAATGAAATTTGAGCTGTAACAAATTTAACACCAGGGGTTTTCTGTGAGTTTCGATTAATATACGTAGAAAAAAATTAGGAATAAATCCAGAAAATGTCGATACGAATACGAACGATATACATTTTCATGATTCTATAAAACTTATTTTGTTTAAAGAAAATGTACTTGAATGAAGAAAATCTGGTTTCTTCAGTTTCATACATTTTCTTGACACAAGAAATTTTTTATTTGATCAAGAAAATATTGTATCGTCCGTACTCATAATTATATTTGCTTGATTCAATATTAATTATTTTTCCGTGTAGCACTGCCCAATACATGTAAGGGCACTATATACATTTTAATATTAAATTATTTTAAACGCCTGGAAATGAAAAATAACCTTTCGTCTTGATTATAATTTTTACTTTAATTTACGAGTAGCATGCAAAATTCAATATAACAAAATGAAAGCTCCATCATTTGTATGTTTAATCAACCAAGTTTGAAAATTATGTAAAGCAGTTCTCGTTTCTTAGAAATAGGATATTATAAACTTTGAGGTTACCGAAGGGTCCAACAATTGGTATGCTTCTACTTTGTAATTAAAAAGTCTTCAGTGTGAATGTGTACAATATTTTTCGCCAATGTTGTTTAGAAAATGTTGGTCATATCACTATATTTCTCTGCTACTGCGTACGTTTTCTAGACTTGCGATCAGAAATAAGCCGAAACCTCGGTAGAATTTATTGAGTAGTAAGAATTTATATTTTTATCTATTAGGGTTGCAAAAAAATACGGTTCTCCACTTGCATTTTCCATTCTTCTGTGCTTTTTGGTTTAAAAAATAACCACGTTGAAGGGGAAATAAATCGGATAAAATTTAGGGGCTGCTCATTGCCAATGTATCAGTTTTTACACACATCTCCATAAATATACATAATTATATAAAAAACTTTTTATACAAAAATTTTATACAGAAAAAACTTTTTATGATTTTATAAAAATCAACTACCTAACAATCTTAAATAAGCTGATTTCTTTTTTAAATGTCTAGAGCTTAATAAGAGTTTTGACATTTTGAATTCAGATCGCCTCAGACACTTTCTATACAACATAAAATAATTAACCATTTCGAGAACCTTGTACTTTTGTATATTAGTTATTCTAAACCTTCTACTTACTTGTTTAAAATTTAAGCAGGATATGAAGCTTTAACAAGGCAGCGTCACAGCAGGAGGTACAGGATTATAAAAATTAGCTAAAGAACTAGCCAAGTTCAAAAGTCTCTTTAAATAGTTTTTCAATTGTGTGCATTACAAAATGCCATTCATAAATTAGTTTAAATCCTTTCATAATGCGCTGTTATCTGCAAATATTTTCAAATCTCGGATCTATAAACTTTTTTGGCATTTAATGGAGTATTTTGTGCAAAATGATTCAGAAAAATGGCAATAATTTTGATATTATTTTTTAAAACTACAATTTTTTAGTAAATGTGTATTTTTTATAATATATCATTTTTATCACAGTGTCTTTAATTCCTTTATGATGAATATATCATTTTGAGTGAAGAGGATATTATTTACGAAAAGCTATGCATGTCTTGATAATAAATAATTATACTATCAAATAATAGTGTATTACATTACAAATAGAGTTAGGCACGTCTTTACCGCGGGAAGGTAAAGTCCTGTGAACATTGAATTTTCCGCGGTAAAGGCTGTCTAACCATATGAGTGATGTAAGATATTTAATTCGAAACCGCCATATGTTCTAAGCTTATAGAGCACCTAAAAAGTGAGCGTCCGAAAAACCTTTACCGAAATTATGCGAGAATGTCATATGCGGTGAATGTATTTTGATAATGATGCTAATCACAATTTGAAAATTCTTCTGTTTTGTTTTCTTCGTCTATCAAATTCTTTGAAGGCCAGCTCATGTTTAACCTTGGATTTTAGGGGTACTTAATCTTGCTTTTCTTCTTTCACTTCGACATTTATATTGAGGGTTTGAATTTTGGTTGTCCTTTGCATGATTTTTAGTGTACGAAGATTTTGCATTTATAACACTTTTTGACGTAATTGCTTGTAATAATTAAAGGTTTCATGGATTCTATTCTTGTTGATATGATGGTAGATAAAAACATGCGATTGATGTTGGTCCCATCTATTTGAGCTGTGATTGGTAATTTCGTATGGCGCGAGATTTGAACGTACTTGTCGTTCCGAGGTGTGTGTGCAGTAAATCTATTAAGGGCATTGTGCGTTATGCACTGACCATTTGTGGAACTAATTATCTGACTGTGCCTTCTTATTTAAATAACATATAAATATTGTTTGCAACAAGTTTGTATTGATTTTTGTAAAATATTTCACTTGCTTGTAATAATTTAACCGAATTACTTTCCACTTTCTATCCCGTTTAGTGTAAACATTTATTTTAATTACATTGAAAGAATTCTGACGTATTGAAGTGGGCCGGATTGTAAAACACTTCCTTACAATGTACATCTAAGTTTATGACTTGATTTTTAGGGACATTCTTCGGATATTTTCATGTCTTTAAAAGGCCCTTAGGGCATATTCAAGATGTCAATTAGAAGCCGTTTATATAACAACTTTAAACTTGTGTGCCCATTGGGATGATTCAATTTCCCTAAAGAACACAGATATTAAAATGGGCAGGAAGTGAGGATATAATATTTGAGGCACGGGTGAAAAATGGAGATAAAACATTATTTTCCTGGTGCAGGAATGCCCCTAAGCACTTGAGATTAAAGTTTCGAATTTCAATTTTTAAAAATGTTTTTTAGAAAAAAGTTAACAATTTTTTTTTGAAGCGTTACACTATTTGTGCACAAACAACTTTGATCGTTTCTCAAACGTATTTTGAGAAATCGAAATATGTTAGCAAAAAGTCGGTCAGCAAGATTTAAAGAAGTTTTCTTGAAAGTTGTAGATCACTTAAAACAGTAATTGACGAATTGTTCATGTTTTATTTTGTGGCGCGATCGATTATCTCCAGCGTATGTTGCGCTTCGCTCGGCAGGTCGCTGTTGTAAGTGAACTCTGCCTTAAAGTACCTAAAGGATTTTTCAATTTAAATACAGGAAAAGATGGAAAATCATGCTTTATAATCATTTTTTTCCTAATTAAAATCTTTGAACGTTGCCACTTCTAGAGACATGAGCTTCATAAAAGTCTTAAAAATAAATAACCTGTATACCAGGTGTATACATATGAAACCGGTATTTTTTCAAGAAAAAAACACATTTATTTCAAGAGAATGATAACAAATATTTTATTCAAAGTATGCGC